>NC_135444.1:22756774-23014274 GCF_051991255.1 Vanacampus margaritifer
TGAAAATAGTTAAGCAGCATTTATATTTTATTATTTGAACAACTGAGCATCGGTAATGAAAAAAGTGTATCGGCGCGTCCCTAGTTACGGTTTGTATTGTCAGTTCACTGGAGTTGCCGTACGTGCCGCCACTGGAGACCAAACAGCGCAAGGGCTTCTCATCCAAATCTCTCCAACCCCACACCAGCGTCCCCAAGACGAGACCGCTGCAGAATCCCAGATGTGAGTCTTACCTCACTCCCAACTTGTGTGCCTCATCTTCTTCTCATCGTCTTTGACACTATCGCCTCATTGTCCCCCACAGTTGATGGCAAGATGGAAGAAAGTCGCTCCTCCCTCCTGGCCAAACTGCTGTCGAGCTCCGTGCAGGAGCTCGCACACAGCAGCAGCTCGGAGGGCGAGAAGGAGTTTGCCTCCCCTGAGTGGGACATCCCCATTTGCAAAAACGGCAACCGTAAGTGTCCATTTCTACACATTATTCCCCATAATACCATGAATTTTTTAAAAAAATTTTAATTTCTGTTAGTTAAAACTGAAAACAGCTGATCTTTGCTAGCCTAGCTTAGAATGCTGTTAAGTAAAGTGTGCATCCAACAACAATGCAGCTATGCTTTGCTTTTGGCTTTGAAATATCACATCCAACTGGTGTTCGAATACCACCCTGCAGTAGATGGGCCGGTGCGATCAATGGCTCATTTGCACAAGTCTTGACACCCCGCACAACAGGCTGATCTAAAGACGGTTGTTGGTGGAACTTTAAACGATTGTACAAATGTGGCGATATGCTTCGTTGAATGCGCAGACGCGGACAGCCTCCAGCAGATCGCCCTTCAGACGCTAAACGCAGACCCCTTCCTCAAGAGATCATCCACAACGGAGACGTATTCCCCACCGCCCATCTCCCCCAGCCTGCTGTCCCGCGGCAGCTACAGCAGCGTCCTCAACAGCAACAGGTAAGCAGCGTGCACACACACACACACATAGGACAACGCATCTGTCTGTGCTCCACGATTCAAACTCTGGGTTTTTGTTGCAGCGATGTCAACCACAATAAGGCTCCGGGAAGCAAAGTTAGCTCCTCCACGCCACTCCCCGGTAAAAACGGAAACCCCACCTTTGCCGCTGTGGCTGCTGGTTACGACAAGAGTCCAGGTAAGAGTTTGTGATGGGGTTGGTTGTTTGTATCGTAGATGATCGACACATTGCATTTAGGATGTACACGATCAATGAATGATGTGTCATACATGACTGTAATTAGACGTCGGATCAATAGAATTAGCTTGCATGCTAACCTAACACGCTAGCACAAACTGAAACAAATTTCACGAGAACTTTCACTTAGGCTCAAGGTGCATTTTTTTTTTGCCACCTTCAACTGTCCCCATGGGTGACTTTAGGCACCCGGGATTTGATCTCAACTTTTGTCGCCACCAGGTGGTTCTGGACCAGGCAGGGCCGAAGGTCAATCAAGGAGTCTGGCACACACAACGTCAATAGAGAGTGACAGCTCAGACAGGTACTGACGCCGGTAACGGACCAGCAGCACGTCACGCACAAATTCCAACATGCACGTGTTTGTTTGTGTTGCAGCTCAGGGTTGTGGAGTCCCATCGGCACAAACAGCAACGCAAACTATAACCCGACCAATTCCTTCTCCGCTTTTGGACCCAACAACTCCTTCAACCTGACGGGAGGTACGACTTTTTTTTTATGGGATGTGCTGTATTGCAAGGTATCGGTAACAGTGACGGTGTATCGGCCCCGCCATCTTGTGGCCGTTTTACGATCAGGAATTAGAAATGAGGAGAATCGAAAATGTGAAATATTTACCTCGCCACTCGCCGTTTCACCTCGTCATTTGCGAGGTGGTGAAAGTGAAGCACAAGCTTTTCATGAGTTTTAAGAAGACACTTGAGGATGTGACCGTGCCACAGGTTATTGTCTACCCCAGGGAAACTAGTTGTAACGCACACATACCATTTTGTTGACTGGCTTATGAAATGGCTGATAATTTAAATATTATTAAATGTTTCCACTTATTTTTATTTTTATTTTTATTTTTTATTTATTATTTATTTATTTTATTTTTTTCTTCCAGGAGAGCTCAGTATTGTTCATTCGATTTGACATCATCATTGCTCTCCTTTTTTTTTTAAAAAAAACAAATAAATTAAAAAAAATTAATAAATGTTTTTTTTTTTTTTTAAATATATATACATATATATACATATACACACACATATATATATATATATATATATATATATATATATATATATATATATTTTTTTTTTTTTGAATGTGGGTGAGTGTGTATGTGCGTGCATGCGTGCGAGTGTGTGTGTATTCATCAGTTCACCTAAAGCCCATTAAAAAAAATCCCATACTAATAATATAATATAATAATAAATTGCCAAATGCAGAAACATCAATGTAAGTTATCACGATGTAGTGGCTCTCGCTAACAGACAGAATTAAGTAACCAGAATTAGGTTAGGTAAATGTTTCCACTTATGTCTGCAATGTCCTTGTGTGCCCGATTGGGAAACACTGGTCTAAACTGAGGCCACACCAGCAAGCAAATTTTTTCTTTTTAATCTGCGTTAATACATGATTAATGTGATTATTTTTTGTGATTAATGAATGGGTTAATGCTTTAACTTTGACAGCACTTTTTTTTCCCATATCAAGCCGGTCAGACTCTGTCCATTGCTTAAAGGTATTTTAAAGAAACCCTTGTTTGTTAGTTTTCAGCGAAATGAGCCTCCAGAAGCCATCGGAGCCTCAGTTGAGCTGGCCCGAGTTCACCACGTTGCCGTTGTCCATCTGGGATATTCCCAACGCGGACCCCCTGCACTCCTGGCCCAGCAGCTCCAGCTCGCCCACCGCACCCACCTCAGTAAGACGCTTCCTGTCCACCACCACTCTTTCAACCTCGCGGTAAGTTAAACCTTTTTTTTTTTTTTTTTTTGTTGCTTGCATCACAGTCACTCCTACGAAGCAGCCACAACCCGTGGTCCACCAGCGCCACCTTTGGTCCCTCCATTTGGTCAGCGAGCACCGAGACATCGCGGCGCCCCTACTCCCCCGCCGCCAATTCGCCCACGCTGACAGACCCCTTAAACCCTTCGCCGCCGCCCTCAGGCGACATGAGCCGCACGTTCAACCCGTGGAGCATGTGGGGACCCCCGCTCGGCCGTCGAAGCTCGGAGCCCTGGCCCAATTCCTCGGAGGATTCCAACAATTAAAACGGCACTTTAAGGCGGCGACCCAATCTGATCATTTTCTAAAGCGTGACTGGACCGATTTTTGGATCGCTCGCCATCCTCTTTGTGTTTAGTTTTCCCGCCGCTTTTTATTCACGGGGGGCCGAGGCTTTTATTTGTTTTAACAGAGGTGCACTCCCTCTGCCCCTCTCAAATGAGACGTTATAGCTGGTAAGGCTGGAAGTTTGGTTCGCCACGCGGAATCTCAGTTCAGTATTAAGAAGTTCAACGTTTTTCATAGTTTTATTACAATTGGTTTCATAGACTTTACGCAACCTTGGCTCTGATTGGATGTTAAATGAAAAAAGGCTCCCTGTTTTAAAAGTCCAAGAAGTCCAGTACTTAAGTTTGAAGTATGAATTGTATTGGGTCTCTATTTGTCAGCAAATTTAAAATAAAAGGATTTCAGCACAGTGCCGCCTCCTGGGTCTCGACATTTACTGATGTGCAGTGATTTTGCTTTATTATTATTTGATGTCATTTCTCTTGAATGAGCATAGATGTCCAACTTGAATCCACATGTATAGTTTTTCCTCAAATAGTGGCCACTTGAGACAAATATACGACTCAGATACACACTTGGCATAAAAACCTTTATTCCTTGTGTGGATTATACTGCCCCCAGGTGGCCAAGCTGCACAATTTACTGTAATCATGTAACTGTCTTTAGAAGGCGCAATATTTATACATTCTTGTAATTAAGTCTTGGTGATTATTAATTGAATTAATCAGGTATTTATTTTCCAGCATCAGGGTTCTTAGGGGGCTGCCTGAGCGATTCGAGCAGAAGCCGCGCCAGCCTGTCCTTGTGGCATTTTGTGAACACGGTCACGCTGTGCTTCTTGTTGAGTCTGCCCACGCGGTCCAGCGCCATCATTCCGCGGCACATGGCGCCCTGCAGCTCCACGCGTACCGGACAACGCACGCTCTCGGCCACCACGCCGGCATCCACGCAGGCCGCCACCGCGTACGAGTCAAAGGAGACGAAGCCCGGGCCGAAGTGCACGTCGCGCTTCTCGCTCAGGGCCTCTTGGGAGAAGGCCCAGCAGCGGGACGTGACGCTCTTCATGAAGCGGGACGCCGCCGTGTCCTGGCTCGTCAGCTCCTCGAAGAATTCCTTCGTATGGGAGAAGAAAACAAGGGTGAGGCATTTTGTCTTTTGTTTAATGTCCAGGCAAGAAAGTAAGTTTGTTTTCATATTTTATAATTTTTCTTGAAAATGCCAACTTGTATGATAGTATTTCTTGAGGTCCATTCTGGACTTTTACCACTCCGCTGTCTACTGAAGTCATGAAACGCCAACTGTCAAGGGGCCAAAATGACATTTTCACTTTTCCTTGCAAGTACCCTTATTCATTGAAAAAAACTTTTGCTCATGAGATATTTTTGATGCATCTTGGAAAAAATACCTAAAAAATTTTATTAGTTTATTAATTACTTTATTAGCTCCCAAAAACATATAAAAACTTTCTATTTTAAATATCACCATGGTTCCAAAAACATATTTAGACTTTTTTTTATGCTAGAAAATACAGAAAGCTTTGACGCAGCCTCTGACCTGAAGAGGTCGCTTAAAGCAATGGTATTTATTTTTAAAAGAGTATAAGAAACCAACCGGGGCCATGTTGCAAAAAGCTCTTTCCCCCACTGTTTTCAACAGGTTTTTGAATAATGATGAAACTTGGCTATATTCTAATGCTAATTGCTGCAAAATGGAAACCGATAGAAAAGCACTTTTTTTCCTGGTGAATAAAAATAAGAGTGTTTCTTTTGGTAGGTTCCACATTTTTATAGCAATAGAACACCATATTCTGTGGGCCTTGCAAAATCTGTCAAAATCCAGTAAAACAGCCGGGAGCAAAGGGGGTTGCTTCAGTCAAAATGGCTGCGAGTGAATGAGTTCAGCGTATTCTAAGATTTAATTCCCCCTCCATCATACAGACAAGCGCTGCTTTTAAACATAGCGTACATATAAATGGCTAAAAGGTGCCAACAAATAAGGAACTTTTGTTTAGGAGGGTTTAGCACGTCTTCACATCTTACCCACGTCAACGCGTTTTTGCAGGCGTACTCCCACGATGCCAAGTAGGTCGGGCATAAGAACTCCTCCAGGACCACATAAGCGGCCTCGGGATCCATGGCAAAGTTGAATTCTGTACACGGGGACACGTTGCCTTTCCCTGGATTCACACACACACACACAAACAAACAAAAACACGCAAATACACATTCAATGCAAAATCATGAAACCAAAAAACAGAAATGCACAGAAAAAAACATTCATACATGAAGCAACAAAGGCATGCACAAAAACAATCACACACACAAAACACTACACAAAAACAACAAAACAAGCAACATGCAACAATACTCAACAAGGCAGTTGTACAAAACAAAAATAAAATGCACAAATAAAAAAACACAAAATACACAGGCACAAAAACAACACGTACATGCACACAGTTTGTCAATGTGGCCGCCGGGTCCACACGTCCAGTATTGACGTTTTCGGGCCCTTTTAAGGACACCAGACATGTTTTTCTTTCATTGTGTTTGTGTGGTAGTGGAGCTTGGCCACTTTAGGGACACCGTAGTTGTGTGTCCTGTTGTGTTTGGAAGGCAACAGTACTCAGAAATCACTTTTTTTAAAACAACCTGGGGTGATTACAGCTATTCTCAAAGTATGACTTTTTTTGGGGGGGGGTATTTACACATGATCATGAATCGTGGGGCTACCTTCGATGTTACCGCCCATGATGTAAAGTTCTTTGAGCTTTCCAGGGAAACTTGGGTCCAGTTTGACGGCCAGCGCCAGGTTGGTAAGGGGCCCCAGGGCTATCAGCGTCACCTGTGCCCGCCAAGCCGCCACATTTTATTTTAATGCCAATAACGCAGCACTCACGGGGACGTGCATATTCTCACCTGCCCGGGATACTCCTCTACCAGGCGCAGCATGGCGCTCACCGCGTGCTCCTTCTGGATTTTCTCCTCCCACCGCGGCTCCCTGTCCTCCAAAACGTCCCCGAGGCCATCTGTGCCGAAGTGGTCACAGGGGTCGTTGGTGGTGGCGGTCCCGAGCAGGGGCCTGGCAGAGCCTCGGAACACCGGGATCTGCCCAGGGCAACATTTTTTTTTTTATGGTGTGGCAGCAATACGCTTTTGTAAAAATTCTCATAGAATTAAGATGAGATATTTTGACATATTCATAAATGTTTTTTTTTTTTTTTTCGGGCGGATTTGGGTCATTTCTTGGAAGGTTTTCGTTAAGTTGACTTTCTCAAAGGATGTTTCTTGCAAGGACTTTCAAAAAACTATGAATATTGAAATTTGCTATGCATTTAAACTTCGTGTTTTTAGCATATTGGAATTTTCAGTATTCCCCCCCAAAATATTTTAAATTGTAGGGAAAAAATGAAAAACGTTTTACTTGAAAGGTTTCCAGGAGAAAAGTCACCGTTACTACTTTTTCCTTTAATAAAACTAACAATGTTAACTTTTTTCCTCATAACAGTTTTATTGAAACATACAACTTGTGTAAAATACAAGCTGGCTTCTCTTAAAAAAAAACAAAAAACTCTTGAAATAATAAGATGGGTTTCTTATTAAAATATTTTCTTGAAAACTGACTATTTCTCACAAAGAAGTTGACTCCCCCTACCCCTCTTTAAAACTACTTTTTCCTATTTTTTCCAACTCTTGGAATATACAAATGGATAAATTATGCATCGTAAACAACAACAACAACAAAAATATTGAATATTTTTCCTCGCCGAAAAAAAAACTTATTTGTCTTGTAAAAACATCTTAGGGTGGGTGGTAGTTTTTTTTTTTTCTATTTAAAAAACAAATCTGAAATTACAGAGATTGCCTCTGCCACAATTTCCAGAAGTCTGCCCATCCAACCAACCTGTTCCTGCTGCCCCACTGCAAGCACTTTGAACACATTCTGGCATACGTCGTCCACGGCCGCGTTCCCGAACACGCATGTCACAGCCAGGACGCGGACGTGCGACGCCGCCAAGGCCACCAGGATGGCCTGGGCGTCGTCGATGCCGCAGTCGGTGTCGATGACCAGCAGTTTCTCGGTCATATTTGCTAAAAATAAAAATAAACGTCACTTTTCCAATCGGAGGAGAAGTTGTCACTTTTCCGAGGAGACTTTGAACCTCTCTTTTTTTAGAGGAGGGGAGAAGCAGAATCCTGTCCGATTGGTTCGAAAGGGCAGAATCATTCCGGGGGTTGGGGTGGGTGTTAGAATATATAGTGTAGATATTATTAGACAATAAAATGTGGCTAAATGTACAGGGGGGGACGACACGCTTTTAGTAAATTCTGAAAGAAATGTTAACCACAGTCCCTACGGGAGTATAATTGCATTACATCCACCCCCTAATTCTTGAGTGGTCCAGTCCGAGTCCGTTAATCCGGAAGTATACACACTCTTGGTTAATTAACGTCTAAGCAAGCTAATGTTGCTAATGTGTCACTAACACGGCTCTACTTTTTAAAATTTTAACACTAAAAATCAATCATTATCTCACGAGGACGATTTACAGCGAAACACTTAAACCTGCGTTCCTCCCGAACTGATGTACAGCTTGGAACCTCCATCGAGTCCTCAGGTAAAATGTTTGTTTTTCCCCGCTCCCTATTTGTATTTATTTTTTTTTATTCGGGTAATTAACGATGTCATTCGTGTTTATTTCAAAATCTGTGTGTGTGTGTGTTGGGGGGCGGGTTACAGGGCAAATGCATTCGAAGGTCGTCGCTGTATTTCTTTAGCACAGTGAAATGAATAACAATCCAGGTATATATTAACTTATAAAAGTAGAATGCAATATATTGCTAACATCAATTTATCACAGTTGAAGGTAGGAAAATATGAAGAATTGCATGTAAAGTTGAATAAGATTTTAACCTAATGGTTAAACATTTCTTACAGATTAAATGCAAATGTTATTTAAAAATAGATTTGACTTGTTTCTTTTCCAAAGGGAAAAAGTTTATCTTTGGAATCACTACAGATGTTTTCTTAGGGTAAAAAAAAAATAACTCAAACGCTGACTTTCTTCTAGAATAAATTTTTTGTTTATAATTTTTTTAACTGGACAGTTTTTGGGTGGGCTTTTTACTAAAGGGATGTGATGATTTTTCTGGCTAGAAATTGGACCAAAAAAGCGATTTATGGAATTGTGAAGAAAAAAATACAAAATAAAACAACTTTTTCCTCGAAGTATTTATCTTATTTTATTTTTTTACTTAAATTATTTCCCGTTTTTTTTGTTAGAACAAAATTGGCTTTTTTACTAAAGGAATAATATGGGGGGATTTTTTTATGAGAAAGAAATACAACTTTTAAAAGTTTATTCCTGGAAAGACAATGTTTTCTTGAAATATTTTGTTTAATTTACTTACTTTGCATCTACATTTTCTCAGGTGAAGTGATTTGTCTATGCTAAACACATCAGAAGGTCCCCCTGGTCCGTCGGAAGCATCAAGTATGCAAAGACAGACTGAGGGAAGGGAAGAAGAGGACTGCCGCATGATCGGCTCCCTGGCCCGGGACGCCTTAACCCGGCGGGCGTCCAGCGGCGAGCTCCAGCTGCCACGTTCCTTCCCAGTCACGCACTCTCGGGAAAAATTCTACACAGTCTGCTCAGACTACGCGCTGCTCAACCGAGCGGTGAGGAAGCAGGACGACGGGGACAAGGCGGCCCAAGACTTCCAGTCGACGGGAGCCTGCGTGGTTTCCGACGACGACTGCGACATGGTGGACCTAACAACCGGCGGGGATGCCAAGACCACCTTGGCCTGGGAGATCGACACCACCGACTTTAAGGCGGTGATCACGCGCAAAATTAGGAAAGGTAAAATGACAGGAAATATAGAAAATCCCAGAATATTTTTCCTTATGTCAGTTTTTTTATTCCTCTTCAGGCAGCATAAAGAAGTGCGGCAGCAAAAAGATGAAGCCGGACCGAGCCAGTCGGAACCTTCAGGATATCCCGCCTAACCCCTCGCTGGAGGACGTCAAGCAGAGGAAAGTTCTCGACCTCCGAAGATGGTAACGCCACTTCCACATTGCATACCTTGATTGTTTAAATTAATATTATTTTAAATAGAGATGTTTGATATCACTTTTTTTTTTTAGACCGATACTCGAATATCTCAGTACTGAAACCATTAGTATTTATACATAAAATTTCCCCCCAAAAAATAATTGACATATATCCCAACTACAGCAAATTTCCTTAAAATTGAAAGAAATTAATGGCAATTATATTTTTTGAATTTGCTCATAAGTCGTTTTGCACAGAGTACACAATAAAATGAATTAAAAAAAAAAATCCATAAATAAAAAATTATCTAGAGGCCAGAAAAAAAGTCCCAATCAAAATACGTGGTTGTACAACTTTTTAAGTGATTCAGTGAAGTGCAAAGAATTCAATTCAATTCAATACAATGTTTAATTATATCTTGTTTTGAAATCCATGCTTTTAATTTGGAAGGCTGCTCTGTATCTTTGTTTCCTGTTTCACCGCAGCTCGATGACGATAGCGAGGCAATTAAGCGTGCGGCAAACATAAACGAGGCAATTAAACACGGCGAAGTAACGTCAGCTACAAACTATACAGCGCACATTGAACCACAGATACGAGTGATATTACTCGCATCAATAGTACTTACTTATTCCGAAATGGCGCAATGAACAAGTGTTACCTCGTAAGGACACACAGGAAACGAACGAGACGGAAGAAATTTTTCGTTCCTCCCCCCGTCTTAATGAAAGTTCCTGACCAAAAAATGGCCACAAGAGCGGGGATCGATACGAGTATCGATACCCGTCGCGAGTACAGATACCATGAAATGTGGCCTGGTATCGGTACTCGCCCATCCCTAAAAACATTTAAGTACTAAAAATAGAAATAAAACCATACCAAGGATTATTATTTTTTTATTTATTTTTATTTTTGCCAGGTACTGCATTAGCCGGCCCCAATACAAGACGTCGTGCGGGATCTCGTCTCTGGTGTCCTGCTGGAACTTCCTGTACAGCACTCTGGGCGCAGGAAGGTGAAGGCCGCCGCCATCTTTGGTGTCATCGCACACAAAATGTCTCCAGCTGACTCTGCCGTTCCCTTTCCAGGTTGCCACCCATCTCCCAGGAGGAGGCGCTCCACATTCTGGGCTACCAGCCGCCCTTCGACGAAATCAAGTTCGGGCCCTTCACGGGGAACGCCACCCTCATGCGGTACGTGTTGTTCATGTTTGTGTGGGGCTTCATATCCTGTCGACAGAGAAAATCCAGCTACCAGCTGTCATTAGTTTGCATCTAGTTGTGTCTTCCTCGCTCCCTCCCAAGGTGGTTCCGGCAAATCAACGACTACTTCCGCGTACGGGGCTGCTCGTACATTCTGTACAAGCCGCACGGGAAACACAAGACTGCGGGCGAGACGGCGGAGGGAGCCTTGGCCAAGCTGATCCTGGGCCTGAGGGACGACACCATGGCCTACGTCTACCACTGCCAGAACCACTACTGCTGCCCTCTCGGGTTTGAGGCCACGCCCCTCAAAGCAGCTAAAGCATACAGGTAAGTAAGCAACGTCCTGCATTTACTGTTGTGTTTACTCTCGTATCTTCTTGTTGACCTTTTGCCAGGGGTCCTTTGCCCACCAATGAGATGGAACACTGGATCCTGATCGGAGAACCCAGCAGAAAGCACGCAGCCATCCACTGTAAAAAGTGAGCCCTCGCGGTCCTCGTACTTTACGTTAAGCTCTGACTGAGACGGGTTGTTTCCGTACAGGTGGATGGACATAGTCACCGACCTCAACACTCAGAATCCAGAATATTTGGACATCCGCCACATGGAGAAGGGCATCCAGAGGCGCACCACCAAAAAAGTATGCATTTTCCTGCTACAATTTCAACTCATGGGCTTTCATTTGGGGTATAACTTTTAGTACTTGGTTGAAAATGATTACATTTGATGACCCTTTGTTACAATTTGACCTATTTCGTTAAATGAAAATATATTAACATATTTATGTGAGGAAAGCTCTCATAAAGGTAAGACTGATTTATGACCCCGTTATGAGTAACATTTGACCTGAGTTGCAGGTTTTTATTACATCATCACAAAATGGCACATTAACAAAATAAGCACGTTATCTGCCAATTAAAACATTGAAGGTCAAGCTCCAACCACCTAGTTCAAGTTGATGTAGGACCCTATCTGTCAAATGTGATTTATGATCATGTTGCATTTTTTTTATATTGCATCATTATACGATGGCTTATCAAGAAAATAATGTACAACCCTCATAAAAAAAAAATGACACCACATTGAGACCTTTAACTCTTTGACTGCCAAAAACGTTAAATAACGTTTAGTAAAATCCTATGGAGGAGTGCCAAAGACATTAAAAGACGTTTGTTTCAAAACAGAGGTGAAACTAACCATTTTCTATTGTTGATTACTCAAAAACGGAATAAGGTAGAAACAAACTTTTTTTTCCTGATTAAAGATGAGAGTCCAATCTTTCATTTGGTAGTATGTGTGTTTCCATAGTCCAAACACATAATTTTCTGTGGACCTTGAAAGATCAGTCAAAATGCTTAAATCGGCTGGCACCCACGGCATCCCTTTTCTGAAAACGTCTGGCAGTCAAAGAGTTAACTTGATTTTTGAGTCCGCACGGTTTCCTGAATAGATTTATGACCCCGCAACTACTTGAGTTTTGCGATAAACGAGGACGCCGTGGGTCCTCAGGTGGGTGGCAACCTGCACTGCATCATGGCCTTCCAGCGGGTCAACTGGCAGAAGCTGGGCCCCTGGGCCCTCAACCTGGAAAACCTGCGGCACGCTGGCGGCGAGGGGGAGGAAAGCAAGCGCCTTGCCCAGCTGGGACGCTCGCACAGCACAGGCAGCCAGAAGGACGCCCCCTGGAGGCGCATGTCCAACACTGCGGACAGCAGGCAGAAGAGCTCGCCCGCCAGCGACATTGACGAGGACAATGCCGGTTGAACTCTGGGACTGACTGATGGCGGGACCACGACATAGCGTGAAACTATTTCCTCTGGTAGAATAATACATACGGGAAGTTCATAAATACAATTGACATACAAGACATTACATGACTGTTAAGCAGTGCATTTTCAATGTATTCTTTGTAAAAGAACGTAGTTGTCACTTTAAGTTTGATCCCGTTTCTTGTATTTGTAGCTCCAAACCGTCAAAGCACTTGTTTTCCCATACATTTTTGTAATAATTCAATATTTGAATAGAAACTTGATTTGTAGTGTTACGTTTCCAGGTCTGCTTCCTCCTCCGTTGAGTGACGTCTGTTTAAGTGTCGTCTCAGTTCACCGATTTGATCCGGACCGACCCGGCAGCAACCACCTGACAGGAGAAACGTTTTAAAGTCTTGCAGTGGCAATTTTCATCCAGCAGATGGTACTGTGGTGGGGAAAAAATTGCATTTTTCTTACGTAGTGATTTGATGGTAAAATCGATGTGTGTAAATAAACTTGCCATGTAATCAGATTTTTTTTTCAGTGTGTGACTTCATGTGAGTTATGACTTGGTACTCGCATCAAAAGTCTGTTGATTTATGACTTATAATGAAATTTAATCTGGGTCAGCTTAATTTTTGTTTTTTTACATTGTTTTTTTTTATGTAAAAGATTTGCACTTAAATTGAGCTATTCATGTGGTTTGTAGCAAATTGATTTATGACCCAATTTATGATCAATGCCTTTTACAGGTATGACTCCATGTCGTTTAAAAATGATTTTTGATCCCTGACAGGAGTCAAATTGGTCTGCTGTTGGATATTTTTTTGTTATATTTAAATCTTCATAGGAGGACATACTGACAAAATGACATCTAAAGTCCATAACAAGACCTTCAACTCGAGGTAAATAGTATGTGGTTTGTCCAGATGTTTTCATGGCAACAAAAAATTGTAACCTTACCGATCAAAGCAGCCCCTTGCTTGATCCACACGTCACTCAGAGCGGTTATATTTGTTGCCGTTTTCCCAGTCTGCCATCTTAAAACGTACAAAAAGACTTGATTGAAATTATAAAATGGAAAAATGAAACCAAGCAAACCAAAACCAATAAAGGTATGTTCAATATTCTACAGTTTCTCAAATTGTTCTTATATGAGATTCAATGATGGGGAAATGATTCATGACCCCTTGGTCAATTGTTTTTATTACGTCATCCTTTGTGTACGTGTATATAGATGAAAAGACGGGTTTTTGTAAAATGATTTATGACCCTGTTAATTCTTTATTAAGTTCTTATATGAGGGCACATTGATAAAAGTTACTTATTCATAAAGTGCTCATTGATACCTTTGTTTTGAGGTATCACTTGACAGGATTTCTTTCAGATTTATGACCCCATAATTGGTAATTCTGCATTGTGTATTACTACCTCATATGAGAGCACAGTGGCAAAAAAAATGTGTGTATTGAAACTGCAAAACCCTCGTTAAAACCGTCAATTTGAGGGATCACTCCATATGGTTTGTTGAAAATGGATTTAAGACCCCTTTACAAATCAAATTTAATTTAGAGCCTGTTTATTGTATTGTAAAAGTGGCCGTTGTCAACTCACCCGTGCTGAGCATCCCACTCCTCCCCGCTGTTGGGGTAGACCACCCATCTCCTATCGGGACTCCTCAGAGCTGCAACAGAGTCCAACAGAGTCTCCACCCACTCCGGAGGACAACAGTTGACACCAACGGCCAACACCTGCGTGGACCTGCTCGCCACACGGACGCCGTCTTGCAGCGGGCTACCGTCGGACAGACGCGTCCCGTCCTGACACAGCGGCGGATTCATTCAGTTGACCGAGCCGTGGTGATTGGTCTCATTACCTTGCAAGAGAACGAAATCCAGGCGTCGCAGTTTGGGAATTCCCGGAGCAGCTCCACCAATGCTCCCGCCTCTTTGACGCTCGGGATGGTCTCCAAGGCCAGGACTTCCGCTCCCGCCGCTGCCAAACACTCCAGCTGAGGCCGATGGCAAGCTTTCAACTCCTTGGATCGTAGATATCAAGTTTAGGTAGGCTACATTTTCATGGAAGTTTACTTTAGATTTTTAGATAAGATTCAATAGTAAGTCAAATAAACAGGTCAATAAATATAAATAAATAATAATGTCAAATTGCATGATTTTCTGCTTACAAGGGTGTGTTTGTACGCCTTATCAGAAAAATAGCATGGGCCCAGGAATGGAGCCTTGAGGGACCCCACGGCTTAGTTTTTTTTTTTTTGCTATGTGTCTCACCTCTATGCTCATTTTGTCAGCATATGCTCCACTGAACTCCGAGCCATCATGCAGAAAAGCTCCGTAGGATCCCACGGACGCCGCCACCACCACAGGGTGGGCCGCCCGCTTTCCGGAACTGAACGCTGTCGCCGCCGCTTCGGCCAGACCAAGCCCGGACGCCAGCAGTTCCCTGGCGGTGTCCGAGCTGACACCCAAGTGTTCGACAAAGCCTTGGATGGTGGCCTGGTAGGTGGCACTGATGATGACGTCAGCACCGCTTAGGAGGAAGCTGACGACGTGTCTCATAAATGTCAATCAGGATTCAAAAGAAAGTAACACATTTTAATTCAGCCTTTAGAAAATACCTGTGATGAGCAGTTTTGATAGCTTGTGGGTTGGTGTGCAACAGCCTGGCACTCCACAATGGATCTCCCTAAACAACATAATAATGATAAAGGAGAAAATATTGCTGGCTTTGTGCCAGAACCTGCTGTGTCACAATTTGGTTAATTTCATATTTTTACACAAAATGTATAGCATTGGTTTGTCCACATTTGGAGGATTCCTTCCGCCCGACGCTAGTGATATTATCAATGCATCAGCTAATTTGAAGTCTTTTTCAAAACAATAAATGTGACTTTGACCTTTAACAATATTAAAGTTAACTAAAAAATATATCAACAGCATCAATATCGTATTGTTTACATGTCCATTTTCATATTTATTTGATTCACGTTCCGTCTGTAGCGTTAAAATGTGTTGTTAAAAAATTCGAAATTTACATAATTTAATAGTCAATCCTTTCAACAATTTTGATGATACAACGTGTAAAATGTGATTTTATTTTTTAATTGTGATCATTTAGTATAGTCATACATAATTTCAAATTAATATATTTTACCTGTAAATGTGCACCTTGTGCCTCCAATTCTGTTGCTAATCCGCCGTCCAAGAGCAGAACTCTCTCATGACTCGAGTCAATTCTCAGTCGAGCTCGTAAATTCATTAGAAACAACAATGGCGTGAAATAAAAGTGAATAAAGTCAAGTGACATGTATTTTCCTAAACACAACTTTTGGACAAGCACGCTACTTTGCATCAATGTTGTGCTTCCGGGTTCGAAACCGAGTCAAGTGTTGCGTTTACTGTCACTCGAAATTTAAAAAATTCCCATTGTGACGACTTTCGCATTAGCACAAAATGTTGTAGAGTCGCTTTAAGATACTCATTTTGTTATAGCTTCAAATTTGCAAACAGAAAGTAACCCTCCTTTAAACATACATAAACTCCCTAGTATTTGTTTTCTGAACGCATTTCTACTTGTTGTATGGTTACTATAGAAACTAATGCTGCTTTCATGTATCCTCGGAAATGTTAACTTTATAAGTCATCTTCAAATTTCAGCCCACGAATAATAAGTATATATACCTTTTAAAAGATTATAAACAAGAATTATAATTTGAAATTTACAAAATATAGTTTTAAAACAGCGAATGTTTGAGCACTAATTATATTTAGGAACTTTGAGACCCGACATTAAATATCAAGGGATTTTTTTTAATTATTTTTTTTACAACTCCCGACTTTACACTGGAACGTCAATGCACCACGAGCACAGCCAGGGCTAGCTAGCTAACGCTCAATATTTGGGACATGAGGACTTCGTTAACGCCTTAATAATGGTAAGTTAAGTGAAAATAATCTTTTATACAGAACAGACTACAAGAGCACACTATTTGTTAGCTATAAATTCGCCTCAAGCTTAAAAAAAAAAAATAGTCGTCGAAAGCCGTCAATCGAGTTATCCGCTAGTTACCACGGACGCTAGTACTACAATTAACGTGAATAAACGATAAGTGGTATTATTTTCTCACGTAATGTAACCAATTGTGGTGAATACATGCGTTATAAATGTTCGTTTGTGACGGTTTAACGAGTGAAGTACATTTGAGTCGCTGTTGTGTCAGTTTGCGTCCATAATCTGTTGCTAGGGGCATTGTTGGTACAATAAACCCCCAGCAATATTGGCTACACTTGCACAAACAAACAAGCATTAATTTCATAAACTCATGACTTGTTGCTGAAAATGTAATTTTCGCCAATAGGGAGCGCCACTACACTATATTTGAGCATTAGTGTCACGTATGACTCACTCAGCCACATTTTATTTGAATTAAAAATCTAATCTTACACGCCACCAAAGAAAAATGTCCCAAAAAGTTCATCCTAAAGTATACATCAGAATTTTTCTTTGTGAAATCTTCCTGTTGTATGAATGACAACATGGTTTAATTATAACTTCTGCCAACAACTTGGAGAGCAAATTCAAATTTTTATTTCTGTCACTACTTTCTTTAAACCTGTTAGACTCGTGCTTGGCATTGTTTGGGAAGCGTTGGTTCAAAAGAGTCATAATTAATAGCTAGGGTTTATATTGCGTCTTTCAAGAGAACCAATGACGCTTAATAATTAAAATTTGAAGAATGTTATGAGCACCATGTTAGGCTTGGCTGACACTGACACATTTGTTGCTAAATGTAAGGTACATGCAATGAGCGCACACTAAATATAAAGTTTAAAGTTCAATATACAATTGTGCTCATAAATTTACATAACCCTAGGGTATGAAAATATCAAAACACTTGCCACAGTGTTTTGGATTTTATCGGCATTAACACAAAATGGAAGCGCTGTCTGTATTATCATCCACTTTGTCCACATTGTCATTGATTTTAACTTTGTAAAATTTTATAGAGACGTTTTTTTTCCCCTCCCTTGATTGCCCCACGGGATAAATGAAGTTTTTTGAATCAGAATTAAATAGTGCTGGTGTACCTAATATTTTTGCCTCTTGTTGTCGAGGAGGAGAAAGACCGCTTCGCCTTCCTGACCGATTGGTACGACCCGACGGCATCTCTCCTGCGGCGCTACCAGCTCTTTTTCTACCCCCATGACCACTCCGTGGAGATGGTATGGAGCTGTTGTGTGTTTTTTGTTTTTGTTTTATTCTATTCAATACGGTCATATTTGTCCACCAAAACTTGAGGGTTAGGTTTTGGGAGCGTGGATGGACGAAATAAATTAATTAAAAGTCATGACATTGAATTTATTATAAACTGGTGATTAAATTCAATCATTTCACAATAAAATCAACATTTTAATTTGTTGATGGCGACTTTTAACTAACGCATTTTTATCATTTAAATTTTATCCACTTTATACTTTTTGCTTGGTCCAAAAAACCTCCACACTTTGTGGCAAAGCCTTATTTAAAGGTTAACTTTGTAATGTGCATTGTCCCTTTCAAATAAAATGAAATGAAGGAAACTTATCTATCAACCCTCTTGCAGTTGAGTAAATAAACACCACTGGCCATTACTTGAGGATATGCGGCAAATTTATTACTTACCTAACGGCTTATTTTAAGACAGGCCTTTTCATGCCTCATTAGCAACACAAATGATGGAGCGCGTTATCTCAATTAATCCACGTTGACTGACTTTTGGTCTTTTCATGGCAGTTTGACGTTAAGAACCAGCGCATCTTCCTGCGGCGGACCAAATACGAAGAACTGCACCCGAGGGATCTGTTTGTGGGCAACCGGGTCAACGTCTTCTCGCGGCAGCTCAACATCATCGACTACGGCGACCAATACACGGCCAGCAAGCTGGGCAGCAAAAAAGAACGGTAACGGCCTCACCTCGTCAACAAAAGCTGCCTCGAGATTATTTTTAGACGCTTAAGTAGAAGGCCGGGACGCGAGCACGGCGTCAGATCAGAATAATCACGCTTGACGAGGTCAAATGATGACTTGTGTAATTTCTCAAGAGCTATTTTGGAAGCAAATCTCATCCGGTTTCCCGTTAACTGCACATTTTGTAATCTTACAATTCACTTGAGAGCACTTTATGCTCTTGATAAATGCAATCAAATGACATGATGTTGTCCAGGACCCTCGCGCTGCTCATGCCGGACGCCGTCAGCAAGGTCGGAGACGTGCTGGAAATGGTCACCCAGGCCAACCTGATGGTCACCAACGCCAAGATGACACACCTGGCATGGTAATTCATTCTTTAAATCATTGCAACAGCATAAAAATTTGAGCCATATATATATATAAATTTATTATATATAAATTTTACCTCATGTTCATGTTTAACAAATGTAAAATATCATAAATCATGCTGTTTATACTAAATACTTTCTCAAATGTTCTTCAATTTCGATACTGTAAATGTATAGGATCGTTTCTTGGGAGGAGTAATATGGCGGCCTCGCGGCTTCAAAAGCCTTGGCCTATCGGCTATCCAGTCATATATACGAATCAGTGGATCCTCCCTTCACTTTTAGCATTAGCGCTAGGCTAACGATGTTTTAAAAACGAAGCACGTTTTGTATTTAAATATACAGTGGATGTAATTCTTCTTGTCATGTGTTTAGTTTTACAATTAACTCCAACTGGGGTGTCATTAAACAGCTTCATGGACGCTTAGGGACAACAGAATAACCAGAATAATTTACGTTACACACTTGCTAGTTGCTAATGCTACGCAAGCAAAATGGTGCATTCAGGGTGCTTTCACAGTGTTGGAAACGTGGACTTTCTTTGATTGTAACGTTTTAAGGGGACAATAATCAGCCATTTGGCCCAATTGGCCGATTGTTTTGGCAGATGTTTGAAAGGTAATAACCGTCTGATTATAGTAGGAATCCTAATTAGCCATGAACACACTTTTATAGGAGCAATTGTACTTCACATTCCCCATGAGGCCCACTATATTTTATTAATTTCAGTTGTTCAGCTCTTCACATTCATTTTATACTGTAGAGTGTACACCAATTGTCGTATGTATTCATTACAGGAGCCAAGCTGCAGACTTTTATGTGGAGCATCAGTCAAAGCCTTCTTTCAAGTGAGTGTAAATCCCAGCGGCCGCGATTCATGGCAACACTTAACGAACATAAGATGTTGACTAGCTAGCAGAAACGGCAACGTAGATCAATAGAATTGCTCAGAATGATTTTTTTCAAAGGCCAATAAAAATGAGCAGACTGTTGTTGCTGGGCAGAGTAGACTGCTGAATAGTCCAATGAAAAGAAAGCAGGCAGTTGTTGCTAGGAGGAATAAAAGTACCGCTGTTGCTAGGCAGACTAGATAGGGTCTCAATCACAATTGCTTAATAGGCCAATGAAAAGAGAGAAGCCAGACACTCTATTTACTCCTAAGTGTATGTACACAATGCACATTGTATTGCAATTCAAGTCACTGCTCTGTATTCAATATAAAAATATAAAGAAAAGATTATATTTACATAAAGTACACGCATATTTTGAAACATGCCTTTGTCTCCTCTTGGCAGTTCTTTGGTGCAGCAGGTGTCCTCTGGTCCTGTGATAGCATTGGAGCTGGTGGGCGATGAGGCCGTGTCCGTCTGGAGGAACCTCCTGGGACCCTCGGACGCGGCGGCGGCGGCACACAAGGAGGCGCCGCAGAGCGCCCAAGGGCACTTCGGAAGCGACCTGGTACACGGCCCCGACTCGCTTACCGCCGCAGCCAGAGTAAGCGACTTCATGTCCTTTACAGTCTTGATGACTACGTCCCCATTAGTCTCATTTATGTCCTGATGAGTCGCAATGTCCTCCATAGTCTTTATGCGCTCACAAGCTGCAACATTCTCTCACGTCCGTGTCATCCCTCACAAATCTTAATGTTCCCACTCGTCTTTATGTCCCCTCTCGTCCTGTCTTCATTAGTCTCGGCGCCTGGCGAGTAGGCGCCATGTTCTAATGCAGCGTTGTGTTCTCGCCAGGGTTATAATAGTTTTGGAATTTTCATTTTAGTTAGTTTTTATCTCGTTTTGAGATTTTTTTATTTATTTAGTTAGTTTTGATTAGCTTTCAGGGTGGTTGTGTTAGTTTTTATTATTATTATTTTTTTAAATGCTTAATTTTAATTTGTTTTAAAAGGCCAGCAGGTGGCAGCAGAGTATAAGAGATCAGTCAGGGCCAATTTACAACAAGCTCTTTTTGCCAGTGTTTTTACCAGGAATGTGAATAATGATGAAACTTAGCTATATTCTAATGCTAATTGCTGCAAAACGTTAACAGATGAAAGAAGAGACTCGAATCTTTCTTTTGGTAGGTTCCGATGTTTTTCTAGCAATAGAACACGATATTTTGTGGGCCTTGCAAAATCAGTCCAAATCCAGTGAAATTACCAGGAAATGTCTGGGAGTGAATGAGTTAATTACGAAAGACTAAAACGGAGATTTTCGCCATAATTATAGTTAGTTGTAATTAGTTTCATAAACATAAAATGTAGTTTCAATTTGAGTTGACCTTCTTGGTTAGTTTTTGCTAACTTAAATAACCTTGTTTCTGGCGGCACAGGAGCTGGAGTTCTTCTTCCCGACCACAGTCTGCCACGGCCCCATCAACACGGCCGTCTATTCCCAGTGCACGTGTTGCATCATCAAACCGCACGCCGTCTCCCAAGGTAAAGACCAAGACCAACTCATATTCATGTCTCTTTTGGGCTCTAAAATGCGATGATGTCGGCAAAGAGTGCGCTTTTACTTCTGTGACCCTCGTAGCACTCTTAAATCCTTCAACGCGGGTCAGTGACTTAGAAAATTATTCTTAAAAGCCTGCAATCTTACGTGACAACGTGAATTACTGCCTCCATTCACTCCCCTCTGATCATAAAAACAGCCGTACTTATTAAGACAGGTCGGGATCACGCTGGCACGCGCGGCTTCCCGGCGCCGCACCTTCCTGGAGCCACGCCAGGGTGAAGGTCGTTGAAGGAGTTTGCCGCTCCTGTCCAGACAAGTCGGCCCATGTTGGCTTTATGCAAGAAAAGCCTCGGACCGTGACGTTTGTTTGCCTGCCGGCGCTCGATTGAGCAACCGGCGGCGAACGCTCAACAGGCGGCAATGTCATGTCGAGGAGAAAGTCGTGCTTGTTACTTTCAAACTCATCGGACGTCGTGAATATATGGTTGTATCGCTTCATTGGCTCGATTTATTCCACTTACTGGAAACGCTGCAGATGATTTGGTTCTTGAAACACATTTGTGATTGGCGGTCCTTGTATTGGATGTGATTTGATTGCGTAAGCGGCTCAACGAGCAAAATGAACACAGCGTGGTAATCGCTATGGAATAATGCAGCGATGCTCCATTTTGGATTGACAAGCTTGGCATCCATCTTGTCAAAAACACGCTCACACAAACGCACTCTCATTCCAGACGAGTGGGCAGCGTCGTGGCGGCCGAGTACACCCCAACCCACCGCACCGTTGGCGGTCACGCGCTACCAAACGCGCCGTGCAGACATGACTGGAATAGAAGAGCTTCTGTTGCCAGGCACCCACAAGTAGTAGCGGGTTGCCTAGCAACAAGAGCAGCTGTTTTTGTTTTTTTTAAGAGGGAGGGGTGCACACGAGCCAAACAGACATATTGAGCCAGATTGGCAAACGTCTTATCATCATCATCATCATCGGTGTGACCTTCGCCGTCTTTCTCTCGCTATGCGTCCCGTTTTCCAATCTGCCTCCGCCCGACTCCCATGAGAGCATTTAAAGAGTCGGTCCGAGATAACGAATGCGGTAACGAAGCATGCTGCTGCCGCCAGGGTCGTTGTCTGATAAGAAGAATGCATTTCAAAGATGCTGATTTCTCGGCAGGTCTTGCCGGCAAGATCATCAACTCCATTGCCGCCGCCGGGTTTCACATCTCAGCCCTGCAAATGGTAAACACGCGCGCACGCACGCACGCACGCACGCACGCACGCACGCACGCACGCACGCACGCACGCACGCACTGTCGTCCTATCATGAACAACAGTATTGGGATGCAACGCATTACTGACCAGCGCCATCTTTTACCACTATTACTACTGCTACCACTACTAATCCTACTACTCGTTCTACTACCACTTGTTCTTCTACTCATCAATGGCTTTTGTTACTAATTGTTCTTTTACTTTCACTAGTTCTTCTCTACTACTACTAGTAGTTCCACTACTACTACTAGTTCTTTAACTAATACTACTATATTACTAGTTTTTCTACTACCACTTCTACTATAACTACTTCTTTCCACTTTGACTATTGCTAATTCTTCTTGTAATACTAATTCAACTACTAGTTCTCCAACCACCACCACTACTAGCTCAACTTTAACCACCCCTTCTACTACTATGACTACTCCTTTAACTTCTACCACTAGTAGTTCTTCTTGTACTACTAGTTCAACTATCACCCCTACTAGTTCTCCAACGAGCATCACTACTAGTTTATATTTAGCCACCACTTCTACTATTATAACTACTCCTTTCACTTGTACTATTACTAGTTCTTCTTGTTCTACTAGTTCAACTATCACCACTACTAGTTGTCTAACCACCACTACTAGTTCAACTTGAGCAACTTCTACTACTTTAACTAGTCCTTTCACATCTACTATTTCTAGTTCTTCTTGCACTACTTGTTCAACTATCACCCTTACTAGTTCTCCAACTACCAACACTACTAGTTCTGCTTTTAACGTCTACCTGCACCACAACTTGTTTATCTTCTTCTACGACTATTACCAGTACGACCACTTTTAGTATTTATTTTGTGACTACTACTACCACTATAACTTCTATTACTAGGACTACAAAAATGAAGTTATTATATCTCTGCTACTATTATTACTGCTACTATTACTACTACTTACTAATATTTTTCTCCCCCAAAACAATATTCTCTTCAGTCAGAGCACATACACACACACACACACACTCGAGTCAAGCAAGCGCTCGTCAACCGCCCACGCGTGTTTTATTAGAATTCTGACAACCTGTTGGTGGCCAGTCAAAGCAGTCAGACGCACGCATACACAAAAGTGATGTTTTTGTACAGTTCAAAGTGGACCGGGCCAACGCCGAGGAGTTCTACGAAGTTTACAAAGGCGTCGTGACGGAGTACGTGGTGAGTTCAACATCAGCTGGGAAAGAAAAGACTCCGGAAATGTCAATGTTGCGAGATGATTAGCAACGCTCACGACGGAATCCCCCGTCCGGCAGGACATGGTGACGGAGCTGTCTTTGGGTCCCTGCATGGTCCTGGAGCTCCACGGGGCCGACGTAGCCAAGACCTTCCGCGACTTTTGTGGGCCTGCCGATCCGGTGAGTTGCTAACCAATACAGCAGCACTTACTGATATTTTACCACAAATGTTCGTGTCTTGTGTGTATGTGTGTGTGTGTGTGTGTTTTTTTTTTTTAACCGTCTGCCCCTGATGTGTGTTGGTGACACATTCCTACGATGGAGTGACCGAGTGACCGTGTGGTCATATGACTGACACCCTCCTATGAGATCATGCGCATTAATGCACAAGATGTGCATACATTTCCAATTATGCATATTTGCACTCCTGACACACAACACAATGATTCAATGGGATTGATGTGTGTTGCATTCTCTTTATTAGTCTTAGTCATTTTCTTTCTGAATCCTTTTTAATTAGATTTGGGTTTTTATGTATTATTTTCTTTTTTCTTTTTTACTATCATCAATTTTTTTTATTGATTTTGTATTATTAATATACAATTTTATTATATATCGTATTTAGATTATTTATCTTCTTTTTCTCTTTTCTTTTTTTTTATATTTAAGGACAGACACAGACCTTTATGTTCATACTCATTTATTTATTTATTTTAGTTTAATTTTATTTCTGTATTCATTGATTTTTTGGGGGGGGTTTATTTATTTTTTAGTTCCTTTGATATTTTATTTTTAAATATGATTTTTTTTCCCCCAATTTTGTTATTGATTTATTTTCCATTTTATCATTTACTATGTTTCATATTGCTTATTTTTATATTTATTTACTACTTCTTTACTACTTTATTTCTCTATAGTTTGTTTTGAGTTAAGATTTTTTTTTCTTAATCCATTTATTCATCAATTAAAATATTTATTAGTTTTAGTTTTATTCATTTATTTTGTTGTTTTGTATTTATTTGTATGTATCTCTATTGTATTTATTTATCGTAAACAATTATTGGTTTCTGTGATTCCCTGAATTCTGATTCTAAAGATGTGAACGGCGTCGCCGCATCTGTTGCGCGCGTTCCCGCTGCAGCAACACGTGTTTTTGTTTTGTGGCTAATATTTCAGCCGCAGAACTCCGAAATGACGCTCCCGCCTTTTGTCTGAAATAGAAAAGCTATTGTTGCGCATCTTTGCATGCTGTTGCGTAACTTCCAGGCAGCTGATGACACCAAATGCGTCATCAATGAGTCTGATCGATAAAGAGGAGGCGCACCTTTTATTATTAGCGCTGACAGCTGTGCAGTCATGTGTTGCGGATCCATCAGTCAATAGTCCATTCTGACCATCAGCCACAATAGCAACACGCACGGTGACCTTCGCACCACAGGCAGAGGCTCGCTGGGATTGGTCGGCGCGGTGGCTCCCCCCTCCCCAAACCGTGTCCCGCGTCCAACTCATTTCCAAGACAATAAATGGCCGCGGTCCGATATCGAGCCAGCCTCATTATTTCGGCAAGCGCAGCCCGGCAGGATGTGCGCTCCTGTGAGCGGCCTGCAAATCATTAGCCAATTAATTAACCTTCGTTTGCCGCGCGCTGCTCTGCATGTTAACGGCGAGGGGAAGAAGACGGACTTCGACAATTAAAAGGAATTATTTAGTCGCTTTAAAAAGGCTTTCTTTGTTCTATTTTATATATGGAATTAATGGGGGAAAAAACATTTGTTTTTAATTTATTAAATTATAAATATTTGTTTAGTTTTTCTTATTTCCATTCTGTTAAACTAGTATTTTTACTTTTTTTTTTTCATTCTATTCCTGCGCTGTAATTTAGAGAGCAGAAAGGATTAATTTAGATTTAATTACACATTTTTTACCATTTATTTTTTTATTATTATTATTAGGTAAATATTTGTATTGTTATATTTATTATTATAATTCTTAACTTTTTTTTTTTAGATGACCTTTTTTTCTATTAATTGTAAATAATTCACGTTAACTTGCGGGATGCAGGAAAAGAAGCGTGTAGTAATAAATAAATAAATAATCATGAATCCAATATTTATTCTTTCATTTAGAATTTATTTCTGAATTTAATCTTAGCAATACCAACATGAAAAAAAATCAACCTGCCAAAGTGTGTGTGTGTTTTTTTTATTAATCAAAAAAAAAAAACGGTGCTGAGTCACATTCCCGCCGACAAGCTCGTCGCCCTGCGTCGCCACGGCAACAGCACCCGGCGTTGCATCCATTAGCTTTCACGTCACGCACCTGCAACCCCTTATCTAGTACACGCACGCACACACACACATGCTCTCTGTCACCTACATGGTAAAGTGGCCCTGGGGGAGGTAATCGCGTTAGTTTCATGACGGTTTTTAGTTTGATTAATACCCAAAACAATCTGTTCTAAGGTTTCTCTTCATTTGTTCCCGTCAAGAGAAATTTGATCTCGGAGGAAGTTCATTAGTCATTTGATGTCCTACAAAGATTTGGAATATGAATGTTCATCATCAACCGAAGTGTGAATTTGAAAATACGTACGTTAATAGACGACCTCCAAGGGAACGTATAATATTAAATACTCTTGCTGTATTTCAGTTCAGTTTTTGGGCTACTCAACTCGTCCACGGAGTTCAAAACCACTTCCTGTTTTTCTGCACTGTTGAAAGTAAACTCGAGTCAGCCTTTAATAAATGTTATTGACGGGTTGAAGGTGCAAGCTGATGAAGCCAATAATAAAAAAGGTGGTCAGTGAGTGAGTTGACTTTTTCTTTCTAATGCTAACAATGCTAACAAGGCTAAGGCTCTTCATACAATCGATAACGATTGAGTCAAATCAATTGAAGTCAATGATATCAAAAAAAACAAATGTGCTCCGATTACAAGACTTGGTTTTAGGCGTCTTGTATTGCAAGTGGCCTTTTAAACGCCATCTTTAATTTTCCCGGGTGTATACTGCGCGTGCGGATTGATGGGAGGCGGCGAGCCGTGACGCCAGCGAGGGGTCCGAGCTCTCGCTCAGTCATCGCAATCCAATTACAGTTGAGGAGGAAGGTCGCTCGCCAGGACGCAATTACGCAAGCGTCTCCCCCGTCATGAAACTTAACGCAATTACCTCCCCCAGGGCCACTTTACCAGCAGCTCCATCTCCCCGTATATCGCCGCCGTTGGCGCCACGTTCTGTCTGTTCGGTCCGTTCTGCATTCATCTTCTGCTGCGCTCGTGTGGTGTAATATTTTCATCTTCTACGGTTATTATCATACATCATCTATACGTACGGCGCGTAAGGAAGCAACGAAGATTCTTTTCTATGCAATCTGTCATCTAAATATGCGTCTAAAAAGTAATGCAGTTACTTTACCCCATTTTAAAAGTAACTAAGATTGTCCAATGTAAATTGAAAAAGTAATGTGATTACACCTAACAAGTTAGTTACTTTTCTGCTGACTTCATTTTAAAGGTAGCTGACATTATATTCTATGCAATGTAATGTAAATGAAAAAACAAAAGTAATTACACCCAACAAGTAATGCAGTTACTTTTCTGCTTCATTTAAAAAGTAACTAACATTATTTTGTATGCGATTTATTTTAAATGGAAAAAGTCATCTGATTACGCCTCTTCAAAGTAATGCAGTTACTTTACTGCTTACTTGATTTTAAAAGTAACTAAGACTTAAGTTACTTATTAGTTACATTCAGCAGCCGTATAAGGCCCATTAACCTGGTATGGACATAAATCGTAGCGTTGGCTTCGCTAATGTAGCCCTGAACCTAGCATAGCATGCTAGCAAAGCGCGTATCACAGGCTTGTACGACCTAACAATTGGACACACACGAAAATGCGGAATAGATGACTTCTCCCCAGGAGTCATTGAAAATGGCAACTATGACAAACTACCTGCCCAAAAAGAACAAATGTGACATTAATCATTCATGAAAATGATGCACACACGAGAGCCTCTTTATATTTAGAGGACAATGAAGGTCGTTAGGAATTGTGTTCTATGGCGACTTTGCAAACGATCTGCTTTCTTTACCGGCTTCCTCTCCATAGAGTTCACACGTGTGTGTGTGTGTGTGTGTGTGTGTGTGTGCGCGTGTGTGAGACCCAGTGGGAGGGTTTCATTTCCTGGAGGCGCGGTGACCTTCAAGAAAGGACGCCGGCGCTCAGCATACTGCCTCAGCAGCCATTTTGGGTCTAACACAAAGACAGTAGTACTCATTTTTGGACAGGATTATTATAGGACTTGCGCTTCGTAGTGTGTGCAATTCCCTCGTGAAATATTCAGCGAGTGTCATAAATGTCAAGTTTCACGATAGTCAACTTGATTTCTCCCTTTGCTCCTCCTTCCTTCCGCAGGACATCGCTCGCCACGTGCGTCCGTCCACGCTGCGAGCCATTTACGGCGTCGACAAGGTCAAGAACGCCGTCCACTGCACAGATCTTCCTGAAGACGCCATCTTGGAGGTGGGTGCTAACTTTACCGCGCTAAATACGCTAGCTGAGCGAAATGGAGAAAGGAGAGAGCGCACGCCAACAATTCGAAATTGACACGAATGACTTGGAGAAAAGGTTTGATTTTCCAGGAGAAAGGAAAGATTTTTCAGAAAAGTCAAATATTTTCGAGAAAAAAATTGGTACGGGCGGGCTCGTTTAAATTTTTGAGGAAAGAAAAGGTTTTTGGATGTCATGTTCAAAATTCATAATGTACTGAGAAAAACAAGTAAAAAAAACATTTTTTTTAAGTCTTAAAAGTGTCTTTGAGGGGAGACAAAAAGTAATTTCAGACAAAATATTTGTATTAAGAGAGCAAAATTTACCAAAATTCTCAATTTTGACACTTTTGGGGGGGGGGGGGGTAGTCAGTAAATTTTAGATAAAAAAATTAAAATATTTGGGAAACAAAATGTGTATATTTACAACCACGTATAAATATATATTTTTAAAGGTGGGGGCAATATTCAGTTTTTTTTCTTAGAATATTGCCCCCAGCCTCTAAAAAAAATATAGATTTATACGTGGCCCTTAAAAAGTTACAACCTCATGACACTAAAGTTTTCAAGAAAAATAGTTGAAATTGCGATTTCCCCAACGGTTAAGAAATATTTTCCAAAGCAATACTTTTTGCCCGCTCGCCATTTCACAACACTTTGGCCTCTGCAACATCGAGGAAAATTACTCCGCTGCTCTTCGGCTTTCGTTTGATCACGCGTTCTTGTGTCACGTGACATTTTTGACGGAGGCTTGAACGTTCACAGCCGAAACCAGAAAAAGGTAAGAGAACTTCTCTTTACACAATCTATCGTGCTTCTCGTAATTCTCGAGTAGAAATGAAAATCCGTTTGGGTTTTGTTGACAATCTGCAATTTTGGAGAGCGCGATGTTTGCTTCATATCCTCCATACCTGTTGGTGGTAATCGCTACACAAGCACCGGGTAAAACAGGCAGTGTGAAAGGGGCAATGTTAACCCCCCCCCCCCCCCCCCCCAACATCAGTCTCATGACCGCAGCGTGGGCCCCGACCCCGATCCCACCCGCCTCAGATCTCTCACGGTGTGACGGGAACAGGAATGACGGCGGGGTTTGAAACAAAAGCTTTTGTTTAGCGGCGGCGGCGCGGGCGGGGCTGGGGGGGGGGGGGGCCGTTGTGACATAATGCTTCTTTGTTAACCATTTGCCACTTCAACCTGACGTGGCGGCCATTTTGTGGTCCACAGGTGCAGTACTTCTTCAAGATCTTGGACGGCTGACCAGAGACTTTTTTTGTTGTTTCAACTTAGATCAAATAATGACCAGAACGCTGGTGGATTATCAGGAAAATCATTACTAAGACTCGTCCGGCCAATATTAGCTCCTTTATGATCTGCAAAGTTTTTTCAAAAGATGCTATGGGGAGAGCGTCCATTTTTTAGCAGGTGTGGTTTTGAGCATTCAACGAAGACCTCTCAGCATTTCACAGCAGAGACAATAGACAACGATTTTGAAGACTCATTTTATATACTTCACTGTTTTAAATGATTCCACGTAGAAGACTTGTATTTTTACTTAAATTCAAATAGCTTTATTGTCATTGTCCACAAGTTACAATGGGTTTTGTTTTTGATTTTTTGCAAAATCGATTGTAGCGTCGGTACCGGAGGAATTTATATTTTCCCAATGGATGCGGCGGTACTCTTTTAATTTGATCAACTCGACTTCAACAAGAAAAATTGACACACAAATATCATGTGACTTTTTTGTTGTTGTTTATTGTTTCAGCCAGATTAAATAAAGTGACCAGAAGACTCCTGACAAATTGTTTTGATTATTTTCTTCTTTCTTATTTTTTTGTCAACATGTAACGGGATACTGCATTGATACTTTTTTTTTTTTTTAATGTTTTCAACCAGCGACTACTTTGGTATCAGATTCAAAACATGACATTTCTGAGAGAAAGAGAAATAAAATGTACAACTGCATAAATATAAAATTCTTCCACCATGAACATGGCTAAAACATTCAACAGTACAAGACTCTGCTAGGAACTACAAAAAAAAACTACAAACGACAGAAGGGGGGCAATGAAAAGCGTTCAAACGATGGATCCTTCCTTGATGGTGTCCAGTACCGCGCTAGTATTTCAGTTAGTCGCTCACGCACACGCGCACACACACACACAAACACACGCGCAGGCACACGCACACAGAAGCGGACGAGACGAGATTTTACGACACAAACACGTCAGTAGTAGTAAGTAGTAGTAGTGGAGTTGCAGGTTTCTCTTTTTTTTTTTCTTCTTTTTTTTTTTTTTCCTCAATCGACAGTATGGACGCGTCTCGATGGCTCCAGGAAGGAGTACAAGTCATCATCAATGTACAGCAGAATAAATATGTTTTCATTTGCTTTGCTAATGCTACGCCACATCCTAAAACCCTGGACAGACACAAGAGAAGCCCGAGTGGGAATCAAGCGCACACTTTTTTTTTTTTTTCTCTCTCAAATGGAATATATACGGTCCTGTAGAGCAGTGAGAATTGCAAATGGCGGGCCAGCACCTAAAAGTGGCTTTTAGATGGCGGGACAGGGAGTGGCAAGTTTTGCAGACGCGCCCTCAATTGATGACGGTAACCGACATATGGCAGTGTAGGATCGAATCATTTCAATGCCCAAAAAAAAAAAAAAAAAGGGTTAAAGGGATACTTGACTCATTGAGTCATTTTCTGCAGTAAAATGTTAATAATTATTTTTCCATATGTTAGTCCATAATGTTTTTTTCCCTCTTGCTGTCGACTTAAGATGACGTCACCTGTGCTGAGGAAGTAGGGAACGACCAATCGTGGCTCACCCGTTTTCTGGGTTTGGTCAGCAAACTGAGCCGTGATTGGTTGTGACCGACTTTGTCAGCGCAGGCGGCGTCATCTTCAGCCGACAGCAAGTTGGAGTAGTCATTGTATATGGAAAAAGAATGACCTTATTAACATGTTACTGCTGAAAATGGCTCAATGAGTCAAGTATCCCTTTAAAGAAACATAATAAACCAAAATAAAAGTTGTATTATGTGTGTGTGTTTTTTTTAAAAGTAAACATCTTATTTTACAATGATCTTAATTTTATGATAACATCTAAAATCACGATTTTTGGGGTGATTGTAATCTAATGACAAAGTCACACATTTTTGGCAAAAAAAAAAAAAAAAAAATCAACAAATGTTATTTTGTTGATTTCTTTTTAATGTATTTACGGACCATTAGGCACACTGTATTATTTGGTGCAGTATCAACGGAAGTAAAGGAAAATAGGAATTATCATGCAATTCCTTTTGAAAAAGTTTGGCAACAAACCAAAAAAAATGCTTGAAATATCTTGACATGATTAAATGTGAGGACATTTTTCAATTTTGGCACGGATTTTAGCAAGCAGTATAAAGTTGGCGTGCATAAAATGTCGGGCGGGCCAGATTTGACCCCCGGGGCCTCGAGTTTGACAACACCAAAATGATCCACTTGAAGCTCGTGTTGTCCGGCTAACAACATTTGCCTCGGCTTAATCAAGTTTGGGGAAATGAATGGTGTGAATGCTGAGACGAACTCGAGTTGTATTTACTTGTATCATCTCAATTGGCTCTACACGTTTTTTTTGGAGAGTTGCTTGTCAAAAGAAAAAAAAAAGGGTGGGGGGTGGCGGGTGGGGTGAAGAGTGCGCGTCGACTGACTGAGCGAGCGACCCAAGAGGTCACGAGTTGATGGTGAACTTGACGTCGAATCGTCCCTGATAGCGGTCCTTGTCGCTGTAATTGATGTTGGCGCCGTAGACCTTGCACTCGATGCGGATCTCCTGGCCCAGCGTCAGGTTGGTGAACTGGATGGCCACCAGCGGCTGAAGGTAGTTGGGGTGCAGCAACCGGCCGTAGTACGGGTAGTACTGCAGCGGGAAGCTGCCGCCGAAGCCAAAGTAGTTGATCTCGCCCAGCTTGTCCACGTCCTCATCGCGCTGAGATCACAGTGGGATGATTCGGTTAGCGTTTGGCCGTTTTGGCAGCGCAAGGCCGAGCTCGGCTGGATTAGGATGCAGCGTTGACGGGCAGAGAAGGTCCCATACCAGACTTAATAGTCGTTCTCACAAAGCCGCGATCGTTTCTACTTGTATTTCGATGGCTTGCTTAAGTTACAGCATGTGAAGCAGTTAGTAATTGGAAATTCGTGCGGTACGAGTACACTCTCTTGTGGAATGCCAAAGAGCCACAGAATGAAATGTTCAACATTATTTTCGGTCTAAGTTTTATTTGACCGATGTGCAGTAAATTTGAGCTGAGAGTAAGAACTTTTCATTTCAATTGTTACACGTCACTATTACAAAATCAGCATAATCATTCAAAAAAAGATTATTCCTACAAAGTTGTTAAAAAATTATACATATTTAATAAATGGTTTCATCCAATAGGAACTTGCATAATTAGTGTTTCAAAGAATTTTATTTGTCTTAATATTTTTTATTTGTTTTTTACGTTTAAACATTTTCTTGTTTTGAACCCAAAAATAAATGCACACCAACGTAAAGTTTTTGCCAACATAAATAAATACATTTATATTATTATAAATTCTGTTTGGTCCAAAGGGAACTTACATAATTAGTGTATCTATTTCTTTTAATTGGTCTTAATATTTTTAAATGCTTTAACATTTTCTTGGTTTTGTAGCAAAAAATAAATGTTTGAATAATCGTGATAATTGTAATTAATTTTTTCCATAATCGTGCTACTTTCCTTAGGTGATACTTAACATTTTTTGGTCTCTCTGAATGTTGGATTTTCTGGACAGGTGGGTGTGGAACCCCCCCGCGGTTCACCGGAAGCGTTAGGCTCACCTTGTTCTTGCAGAAAATGGGTATGGAGTTGTTCTTTACTCGGACCTGAAGAGGCGCAGGCAGCGCGTCGTTACTGGCGGGGGCCTGCAATCGCACCCCAAAAAAAAAAAAAGGAGAAAAAAAAGGCAGACAGTCAGGAAGTGAGCGCTGGGACAGACAAGATTTTTTTTAAAATATTTATTTTATTGCTGATGGAGGGAGTCATTTATTTATAGATGAATAAAAAAAAAGATAAGGCTTGTGATTTTTGTTTGAATTATTCCAATATCAATCAATTGAAGTCATAAATTGAGGCAGTGACACGAGCAGCCGTTTTTTTTTTTTTTTTTTTTTTCTCTCACCTTGGGCCTGAAATTGACGATCCTGTTGAGTTTGACGATGATGCACGGCGATCCGTTCTGGAAGCCGTAGGTGCTGTCGGTCTCACCCGAGCAGCTTTCCAGCCAGGACCTCTTGTAGCTGCAGGCCTTGCGCTGACCCTGGTCGTTCTCCATGGTGCCGCGCTCGCGGTACGACTCGGGGCTCTCTGTGCGGCGACAGATGAACACATTAGGAACTCTTTCACTCTATAACATAACATATGCACGTTGTTGATATTCATGTAAAAAAGTAAATGATGTCACAACTGCTCAAATCTTCCGGCAGTGATTAGCTTTGGGTTTCGGAGTTGTCAATGAAGACCAAGTGACACGACCTCGCCCCACCACAGTTGCAGGTGCAAGCAGTCAAGTGATCCCGTTAAGTACCCTTTGTCCAAAAAATTTAAAAATTGCCTCTTTCGACCGTCATCTGCGACAATTTCAAACTAATGTTAGAATTTTGGGCAGAAAAAAAAAAAGATTATTAAAAAATATATATATATATGATGCATAAAATGACCCCCTATCCCCAATAAAACCATTCCTACTTGTTTACAACCGCTGTAAACCTTTTCTTTTATATATATATTTTTTATCTTGTGTTATTTTTGTCTTGGAACTTACTGGGCTAACCTGGGACCTCGGGTCGGGGATTGTATTTTGTGCCATGTCATGTGGAAATGTGTGTTAAGACAACAAAAATCCTTGCATGTTTGCACCCTTGAATTTTGTGAAAAGAAAGTCTTTGAATCCTTGAAATATCTTTAAATATAAATATATATATATAGATATTATATTCCTGTGCGATTTGGCCGCCTGGGGGCAGTGTGGTGCCGTTCATTCATGGTGTACACGCTTATAAAGTGAGTACAGAAGAAATATTTTTCACACATTGGGAAGAATTTGTGCCTTTGTGTCGTGTTATCCCGCTAGATTTGTGCGTGAATATTTGTTATTTGAAGGAAGTCGATGCTAACCTTCCCGTTAGCATTTGAATGGGATCCTCCCCTCGCTTTTAGCATTAGCGCTAGGCTAGCGATGTTTTAAAAAGGAAGCATGTTTTGTACTTCAATATACAGTGGATATAATTCTTTACGTCGTGGGATTCGTTTTACAGTTTTACAGTTTAACTCCAACGGCGGAGTCATTAAGCAGCTCAGAGGACGCTTAAGGGACAACAGAATAACCAGAATAACATACGTTACACACTTGCTAGTTGCTAATGCTACGCAAGCAAAATGGTGCATTCAGGATACTTTCACAGCGTCGGAAACTTCGGTTTTCTTCGAAGATACCGTTTTAAGGGGAAAATAATCGGCCAAAAAGCAGAGACAACGAAGGGAAACCATAAGACTTTATATTATAGAATATAAACGTACTATGCTATATTTATCTAACAAAATGATGGGAAAACACTTGGTTTATTAAAACTAACAACAATTGGTAGTGATTGTAATAATGATACCACTGTAATAACGATGCCATACATTTATTGATTGGTAAAAACTTGCCTCCGCAGTTTTCAAATTTCAGCAGGTCGCTTTGGCGCTCGTCGTCGTAGAGCGCGAGGAACTTGGTAATGCTGGCCACGTACTTCTCGTACGACTTTGGGTCGCTCTTGCTGAATGAGATCTCGGACTTTTCAGAGCGCGGCGTATGTGACAAGCCTGCAAGAAAGGAGGGAAAGTGTTAAAGGGGGACATACTCCAAAAGTATTGGGACAGCAAGGTCAATTCCTTTGTTTTTGTAATGTATACCAAAGACATTTGGGTTGCAGACCGAAAGATGAATTTGAGACAAAAATGATGACAAACGAGACAAAAGTTCGGCATTCCAGATTCCGTAAATATACTAACAGTCAAGACTAGTTGGTTATGAATAAATCCAAATAACAACTTTCATTTGGTCCAGTACACACGCAGATCAGAGCAACCTATTTTGAATTATGATTCGAATCAAAAAAGCAACACTTCTCGAGACACTGCTTTTTAAAACAAAAAAAACATGGATTTCCCAAACATCCATTCTGAAGGAGATAAAAAGACTTCCCATTTTACATTGCCAATACGGACAGTATGTGGTTGTATGAATTGTGTTCATATTTCTTTAATAGTTTTCTATACATTTTAATGTTAAACTTGTCCATTATTGTTCACAATTGAAAGAAAAATATATCGTCCTGAAAAATGTGTTATTGTGACAGGCCTACTGCTAACGACTGCCGGCGTTCCATCTCTGTTATATCACAAATTGGGTAAATTCCTGGCTGGACTTCAGCACACCGTTGTGGGACGCACGTCCCATGGGACAGAACAGCCCTCCTCAAAACCGGATGATTTCAACAGAACTGTTCAGAAAGAATGAAAAGAGTGCCGTTATTCTTGTTTCGGGGCTATTTTCAGAACAGCATGTCCCAAACATTTGAAGACATCCAGGCACACAGGTTGTAATCTTTTTTTTTTTGGGGGGGGTCTCCTTTTAAGTGTTTCTATGCCGGCACTTCCTCTTCCTGCCATCTTTGTTATCATACGCAAACACAGTAGTAGCAGCGCTGCTGCAGATCTTACACACGTGTGTGACTTGTTAGCGTCCCTCCCGCCCTTTTTCACCCGTGACTCCTTCACAGTGGAAACTTTTTAGCGGCAGTGTGAAAAAAAAAAGGGGGGGGAGGGGGGGAACCTCCCCTTTGCTTCCTTTATCAGTCACACCGCTGTAAACCAAAGTCGGCAGGCCGACAGTTACGCCAGGCTTGACAAACGGTAAACTAAAACCGCGAGGAGCTTCACAATGGCCTCTAAAAATACCGCCCAAACATGTGCTGCTGCTGCTGCTGTTTCTAAATGAAAGCTTACGCATTACAGAGAGCATTTTGTCTCGCTAATCAACAAGCTTAGCGAGGCCGTGCGTCCCCCCCCCCCCCCGGTGCACAAACTGTATGTGAGCCGCAACACTTCCTGTGGCCTGAGGGGGAGCCGGCTTCGACGGCTTTCCGTGTGAGTGAAGGACAAAATGGCTGACGCTATCTAAGGTCGGAGATGCTGCCTCGAGGCACGAGTCCCTCTCAGCCATGTTGACTTGTTCATACCTGGGGGGGCCACTCGATCCTGGTAGGTGGGCTTGTAGTTGCTTAAGGTGAGCAACATCACCTGAATGGTCCCCACAAAGATGGCCGCCAAGCATCCGTAGAAGATAACGTAGAACAACAAGATTTTGACTGTGGACAAAAGGAGGAAGAGGACAGTCAAGGATTTGTCATCATGTCAGACATGAAACAGGACCACATTTGTGCTTTTACAATAAAATGGAAGTTAAAAAACATGACATCAAGCTTTTGCCATTTGTTTGTAACAAAACAACGGCGATTTAGTCATGATCGTTTTTGTTGATTTTGAGAAGACTTTGTGGTCTAAGCAGGAAGTTTAGGGTGACCACTGGGGATACTAAAAACTCCATTTTCAGTAATATCGTTCATAAATACAAAGTCTGGGGAATTTGATATATTAAAACAATCAGTTCTTCGGAAAGTGTGACAATCGATGGACGTCACATTGAAAACATAATGTCCTCAAACATCACGTCAATCTTTTAGCATTTGGTTTGTTAAAACAAAGCAACGGTGTTCGTCTGTTATTTAAATTTTAAATGTTTGGTGACCAGTGGAAATACCCCCAAATAATTACACTCAAAAACATTATTCAAATTCGAGAGTATTTACAATTGGGTTTATTAAAGACTGTTTTTGTCTTGATGGTTGATAGCACGCACACACATTCATCCAAAAACAAATTTTTGGGAGGAGTACATACAGTACAAGCGTGGATTTAGCACACTCAAAAGTGATTGATCAAACGTGACACCGATTGTGATGGCTGACTTTGCAACTTCAAATAGCACATCTAAAAGCAGGTGCTAACCAGCATAGCGCAGACAAAATGAGATGCAACGGGAAACACTTTTCTGCTTGTGTAAACGTTTGTGAAATGCCAGAAACTTTATTGCAACATATCGGCTATTCAGGAATACAATTTTGGAGCTTCCGAATGATCAAAAGGCTGACTTTGATCCAATCACAAGAAGGAGTCATGTCGTAACGTCTTTGACATGACAAAACTTGGCTTTTACGTAGTTGCTGTCTTCACCGATATAATCGGGGCCACTGATTTGTTTGTCTTCTTCCACCAACACTCCCAATTCCTTACCTTCAACTTTATTTTGCACAATTTTGTTTCCTCCCCAAAAATTTCGGGGTAAAAATCTGAGGTAATGTGCAAAACCCTTGTGTGCAAACTGTCGGGTAAACACACAAGTTAGCGCCTACTATTTAGGACTAATAAATCAGATCCAAAGGCTTTTTTGGTGTTCAAAACAAATTGAATGGTGAAGCCAGCAGAGTTGTAAAAAAAGGTTGTCTGAAGATTAAAACAAAGTAAGTATGGACATCATCTCGTCTTTGCGTTTCTTGAAAACAACGTGTTTGTAATTCAAACAGAACAGACATGTTTGATGACCTGTGGAGATGCTTGTTAAATAAGCATTTGTAATACAACGTTGTTAGTTTTAGTTTGGTAATCAACAGTAGTCTGCTTTTGAGTTTTGATAAAGTAACAATGACTGGTTCTTGTCCTGATCGTCTTCATTTCAAAGTGAGGAGCTGTTTGCTGACCAAAAGAGAAGTTTGTTAAAAACACGACCTTCTACGGTATGATGTTCAAAATCCAACATTAAGGTTGATTCTTGGCCTCAAATCAAAGTAGGCAGTTGTGTTTGGCAGCGTTTGGAGAACAGGTTATTCTAAGGGTTACATTCAAAATCCAACATTTATGGTTTATTAAAACAAAGTATTGGCGATCTGTTCTCGTCTTGATTGTGACGATGGATAATGGTTAAAAAAATTAATAATTTCTAATCATGATACTCTAAAACACAGGTGTGAGAGTCCGGTCCTCAGGGTCCTGAGTCTTGCATGTTTTCAAGGTTCTCTACTCCGACACACCTGATTAAATGATCAGGATCATTATCAAGCTCCTGCAGAGAGTTTACTGATGATCTTAAATATAAATCAGCTGTGATGAACGTGGGAAACCTAAAAAAAACATGGTTCACCAATTCCAGCCCTCAAGGTCCGGAGTCCTGCAGGTTTAGATGTTTCCGCCAACAACACACCTGATACTAAAAATCACGATCGTTATCAGGCATGCTAATGAGCTGATTATATGAGTCAAGTGTGCTGGTGGGTGGAAACATCTAAAACCTGCTGGACACCGTACCTCGAGGACTGAAATTGGTGAACCCTGCTCTAAAACATGCAGGACTCAGGCCCTCGAGGACTGGACTTTGTTCTGGACTGTTCCAAAACATTAATCCAAGGTCACAACAATCAAGTTATGTAAAAAATGTGCACTGTGGCGATATAAAGTTTCCTTTAGAAATGAACGTGGCGACACATCAAGTGGGATCCATAATGGTCATTGGAGTCCCCAAAGGAACAGCTGGTTGAATTCAAGGACACAATGTGAACACGTGAGCAGTATTGTCGGGAGGGGGCGACCAGTCGTTGCATGTAATTGTTAGCCTCATGATGAACTACAACCACAAAGGATCCCTTTCTCGTCTTGTGGCGGAAGCTTTGTGAGGGAACTATTGTGAGAGTGCCTCCTTTTCCACTCCTCTCCGGTTGCAAGAGAGGGGGGCCATTTAGGGAAGTACAGGAGAAGTCATCACCAGTCATTCCAGACGGGCCCCGTTTCCCTCCCCCGCTGTGTCGCCCACAGCCGCAACAGGTTTGGCAGAGGAGCACAACTCAACGGCCCCAGCACCAGTTTCACCAAATAAGAAACTGGGAGAGAAGTACATCGAATCTATCTTAGGAGGACGCACACAAAAGAATGTCAAGGACTCGTGCCTGAAATTGAAAAGTTGTCCACGTCGGGTTGAAGCAGCAATTTTAGGCGAGTTTGAAATTCGACTCCAGAAGTGGTCAATACTCAACTAGCAGTGCCCACCTGGAAAGTTAAAAAAAATAATCCCGAATGCCACTTTCACTGTCGGCACAAAATTGAGAGGAACAAACTATCACAACGGAAAAGTCTCAACGCCCCATGCCAAAAATGGAACATGAAGCCGAAAATCGCCACAGAAGGGTGGAACACAATCCTAAAAGGATACCAGTAAATGTTCATATTCGTATAGAAAAGGCAGAAACTAAATCATGAGTAAATTATTATTATTATTATTAAAAACAGGCAAACCCAATGAGAGAAAAAAACTTAAGTCTTAAGTCTAATATTTTTATGTTGGTGTAAATGTCCGTTTTTGAGACCTCATTCCATAATCACATCACTCAAAATCGGAAACGCCATTCATCACGTTGACCGCCCAACACGAGCGTTTACAATATTTTTTAAAACGCTGATATACCCTCGCCTAGGTTTGCAGTTGTCATGTCAGCATTCCCGAGGTGTCTTTCTGTTGCTAGTTACAAAGTGGGACCTATGGGGACCAGTCTGACGACTGCAGCGTAGCTTCAGCCAGCAGCCCCTCGGGCCACGTCAGAAGCCCCCCACCCCCCCCCCCCTCCCCTCCCCACCTCGGCTGGCCTAATGTTGACTGAGAAGTTTCAAGTAATCGTAGCGTGCCGGTTCGATAACCACTGTTTTGCCTTCTGAGAGCAGCATCCATTTTAAGTTTGTTTGTGGCAAGCGATTGTCACTTGCCACCTGGTTCAAGACCATCCCCCGGCCAGACACATTGGCTGCGGTGCACTTGAGCAAGACTCCATCCAGTATGTGCCGTGATCGGTGTGTGTTCGCTGTGATGGGTCCAGTTTTGTGTACATAACAAAAAAACAATCATTTCATTTTCAAGTTGTGCCCATAAGAAACACTGGAAACTCTAGTCAATGTATACATTTCTTGTTGTCATAACACTTCCTATCAGGTCCACTCTGCATTTCTTTTTCTTTTTTTTGTTACTAGCCAGAGTAGGAATCACAGCATCTGTTTATAAGGAAACTCTACGCGATACGTGTTACGAGCGAGCACCTGGTCATTTGTAAGGCAAATGAGCATTTTCCCTCATGATCGCAGGTGAGAGTGAGGCGTGCTGGGAATGGCAACAACAGCTTTCGAAGTCTTTTACGGCGTATATATATATGTCTATGACGTTAGATTCAAACGTTAGTACTTGACATTTGTGATCCAGTTCAGCGAATGATAGTCATGGGTCGTATTGGCCGCTACTTTGTGGTTTAGGGCTGAAACAATTATTAAAATGACTTGATGAGGGCCAACCAGGAGGAAAACTAAGTATCGCTGTTAGCTGAGTTAATATAGTGCAGTGCAGGATAGGTACAGGAACAAGTTCACTTTTTAATTAAAAACGCAGACTGGTTAACGGTTAGGCAGTTACCAACCAGCGACTAGCCTAACCTAGCAACAGCCTAGCCTGTTAATCCAGACTCACTCGCAGCTTTGCCAGAGAGTGAGTCTGGTCAACCAGTCAGTCAGTCGTAACTGCTGTCTAAGGACGCCTGTCCAGACCCACTTTCTTTTTGAAGAAAGTGGGTGTGGCTTGCCAGGCTAGTTCAAACATGAAACAGATTGCAACCTGTTTGTTAAATACAGTGGCTCACAGTATTAAGCCCGAAGTTTCAGATGAATAAATACATTTTCATACAAATCTTACAGTGTACAAATACATGTTTACTGATTAGTATTTTCTAAATTTGAGAGGGGGGGAAATTGCAATAATCGATTTGTATCAGGATTAATTGTGGACAACAATAATACCTGCCCCTTGTGTGCATTTTGTTGTTAAATACTCTGATTACTCGAAGAGATAATTGGATTGAATAATCGATTCTAAAAATATGAAATAGCTTTTGCCCTATTGATAGACAGTTATTAAACAGTATTACATTCTAGTTAAGGGTTTCTCTCTTTGTAAATGTCCGCCACCAGCTTAATTTAAATATTGCTAGTGCTCGTCCACATGTATAAACGTTGGTAGTGTACTAAGTGCACACTTGTATGGTGTTATAAACACAAAGCAATATGTATGGCCGTTGGGTCTTTTGAGTTGCTTGTTACATGATCTCTGTTTTTACAGATGCGACAGTCATGCGATCAATTTCAAACACTCGCTCAGTGCCAACTACCCAATCAAGTCAAGGTGCATTTATTAAATAAAAACGGGTCATTTTTAGAGAGCACAAATGTAAACCTTAAAAAAAAAACACTAGCGTCCCAGCATCAAAACACCACAAGATGTTCCTTTTCTAAAATGGAGGACGTGCACAATTGCAATCAAATTATCAACGGCACACTGTTGCATGTGTGCAGTCAAGATAATGAGCCTGAATTCTTACATGGGCTGCGGCAGATACTCCCACAACTAAAGTTATCAACACAAATATACGACCAAGTATGAAAAATATGCCTTTGATGGATTTGAGTGCAAATGATTGTGCCTTTGGTGGTTTGCTTTCTTTCAGGGAGGTAAAGTCTTTCAATTATTTTCATTTGTATGCAAAACTTGTCAAAATCGCAACCGTAAACTTGATTTTTACACGGGTGGCACCCCAAGAGATGTGTTTAGACACATAAACACACACTGCATGTGGCTGGGGATAGCCAGTGTTTATCTAGCAGTTCAGGAACAGGCACAACAACCTGAAACAAGTCAATGGAAAGAGCCCCATCCCCCAACACACTGCAGCAGGAGCTTGTGGTGAACAAACCATCACCACATTCACACTGCCCCCCCTCCCTTTCCATTTCATAGCCTTGCCCCTCTCTGTGCTGCGTTCACGGACACTCTGACCCCTTTGAAGTTACTTTAATCTTTCAATTTACATTCTAAAAGCATTATTACAGCCCCATCCAATATGATGTTGTGTCATTTTGTAGCCCATTAAACTTGGTCGAGCTCTTCCCGTGGTGTGTTCAAGGACAAACCTGTTGCTGTCGAACATTATGGCGACAAAGTGACGCCTTTCAATGACAGCCAGGCACGGTGGCTTCATTCATTAGCCGGCTCGTGTACGATTAAAGGGAACTTGGGTTCATTTTTGCGGATGAATACCCAACAAAGCTCAAGTTTCCTCTTTTCGGAAAATAGACGCTTGTGTTGTTCGACGGCAGAGGAGTGGAGGGGACGGCCCTCGAGACATGTGAGTCGTGATCAGTTCGACTGTACCGGAATCGACTTTTTGTAAAAGGGGAGGGGGTGGGATCCACATCACGTGTTTATTAGTCAACCACGTCAAGCTTGATGAGGCAAACACTGACCGGAATGTTAACTATTCAGGGTGGGAAAAGTGGTCTTTTTTTTTTTTCTTTCGTGGGAAAAAGGAACGAGCAGGCCACCATTAACAAAGAAACAAAAACAAAAAAAGGGACAATGAACAATCAATGAAACAGTTTGTCGACCTGATGCTGGAGAAGTGAGTGGAGATCTCCCCACTCAATACAACTTTCACCACCGGCACGAATAAAAAGTCGTGGCCCGGCACAGGCTGTCCTTCAGGGGTGACCTTTTTTTTTTCTTCTTTTTTTTAAACAACCCCTCACCACAAGCACGGACGACTAAGCCTTTATTATACGTCGCATTTCCATTATTACCCACTAGCCCTTTGTAGTAACATTAAATGAATGAATATTAGCTCAAATAATCAAGTCTGCTCGTTTAATGTAGTACAAATGAGTCATTCTACTTTAAAAGTTGCCCCATTTTGTTTTCCTTTCGCGCCCTAGCTGCCCATTTTCTCGGCGTCGTCGACTTCCCAAAATCAAAATGACGGCGCAACTTCTAAGTGGTGGATGGGAGAGACGGAGAGAAAAAAAAAAAAGCCTCCGACAAGTCACGACGCAGCCTTGTCAGCCGCGGAGAGCTCGAACAGGTGCTGCCGCCTGCCTTAGCAAGCAGGCAGCCTTCTTGTCACTCGAAAATGGAGGAAGGTGGTGAGACAAAAACGCTCTTGCGTCGTGACATTCAACAGTTACAAAAAAAAAAAAAGGAAGACTTACACCAACTGCCGCCGGTTCTCCCCAGAAACTCCTTCTTCTCGGAATTCCACACAAAGCTCCTCCAGCCGCCGTCGGTGTCTTTATTCCCCGACATGTTATAGAGGTCCTCCCACACACACCGGTAAGCTCCAACTTTTGTGTCTTCTTTTTTTCTCTTTCAAAAGAGCAACCCACGACCACTCAGGGGTGTTTTTGCGGAGGAGACGACTGCTGCGTCTCACCGGAAACGCGAAAAGGGCACTATGTATGCCCGCACCGCCGCTTGAATCGCTCTCTTTTTCTCTCTCTCTCTCTCTTTCTCTCTCTCTCTCTCTCTCTCTTTCCTCTTTCCCGTTCTCTCTCTTTCTCTCTCTCCTCTACGGTGTGCGACTCCGCCCGCAAACTCCCGCAATAAGTTCCACGGCGAGAGTGAGGAGGAAGGGGGTAAGAAAGGGGGAGCAACGAGCCAATCAGAGTGGCGCGCTGCTGTATGGCGTCATAGTAAAGGCAGTACCGAAGAGGAGGGGGGTTCAAATTGGAGGGGGGGGGGGGGGGGGGGGGGTGTCGCACAGTTGCCAAGAGCAGTGAGACAAAATGGGCCAGGTGCCATAGCAACCGTACACCCCCCTCCACCCCCCTCCAATGTAGTGGCGGTTAGTGACGTGACTCCCTTGTGGGTGCTAATATGACAAGTGGAGGGACTATTTGACCACAATACTAGTGTAAATCTATTGGGGTACAGAAAAACAAAATGGTGGCTGATAACCCCTTAGGGCAGTGATTGAAAAATCAGACATTACCTTTTTACAACCTTTCCTTATAAACGACCATGTAAAGTGAATTTACTGGTGTGTTTCTAAAAAATGTATACATGTTTGAAGATAATTGCTGGAAATGTGCAGGCTGACAAAGTAGCACTTAAATAAAATGGCAAAGTTTGATGAACTTTCGACATGTGACGACACCTCTGTGTAGGAACTTGAGCGCCTTCATGCGCATCAGAGGTTATCTGGCTCAACTGCAGTTAGCTAGCTAGTTAGCTACCCTTTGGATACTCTGCTGGCATGAGCATAACCGCTTTAGAGTGCCTCGTTGTTGCCCGTGTGCGCATGCCATAAATATGGAAGTGACGAGGGGAAATTTTAGGCTTATAATATTTGTTGATTGATTTGATAGTCAGGCGGCACGGTGGATGACTGGTTAGCACGTTCGCCTCCTAGTGCAGAGGATGTGAGATCGAGTCCGGGCTTCGGCCTTCCTGGGTGGAGTTTGCATGTTCCCCCCCGTGCTTGCGTGGGTTTCCTCCGGGTGTCCCGTTTCCTCCCCCATTCCAAAGACATGCATGGCAGTTTATTTGAACACTCCAAATTCTCCATAGGTGTGATTGTGAGTGTGGATGGTTTTTCGTCTCTGTGTGCCCTGCGATTGGCTGGCAACCAGTTTAGGGTGTACCCCGCCTACTGCCCAAAGTCAGCTGGGATAGGCCCCCCGTGATCCTTGTGAGGAAAAGCGGTTAAGAAAATGGATGGATTTGATAGTCAATTATTTGTTTTACTAATCATTTAATTGTTACACCTCTAGAATTAGTTTTTATTTTATTGAGAAAGCCAACGTGTCAACATGGCCACATTTGAGCACCTTGTGAAAGTGGTGCGGAAAAGCACATCCTCACCATGTAATGCTCATTACCACCACCCGTAGGTCTGGAGTGGAAAAGCATCATCCTCTAGTTACAACAGACAATTGTTTAAAAACATTTTTTTTATACTATCAACAGTGTAATACGGCTTGTTCATTTTCCCTCAAACTTAATTGTTTTTCTGCTCCATTTTATGTACCAGATTTGTGTTTTCATCTGTTTGTGTGCCGGATTACATTAAAAAATACTTAAACGAGTTCCACAAACTTTATAGCGGTATGTAGCATGGGCCAAAAAACAAAGCAATTTTGGATCAGGATGAAGGTGCGTGTCGGGGAATTTATTTTCACTTTTGTTTGACCTCTCTCAGTGAGTCTTTATGGTGGAATTAGCATAGTCTTTTTCATTTTAACAGTTAAACCTCTGGCTCACTACAAATTCCGTTCACAGCCTTTGTGCCCGCTAGGCAGTAAGTTTCCACCTCATACGTGTGTGTGTGTGCACGTTTGCGTGTGTATGAGTGGAATATTGAGCCGGGATTTGGCTACCGAACAATTGAAAATCACACTCCAAGCTCTTCAAATCAGATTTATAATGAGCACAGAGACGGGAGCAAAGGGGGTGGGGTGGGGGTTTGATTTATGGCCTGATTAGCTTACCGCTTCAGCTGCTCCGACATGTAGCTGCCATGTACACTGTATCTGCATGGATACAAATAAAATGGTGCACAGTTACATTTTGCACTAATGGTTTGATTTCAGTTTCAATTGTAACTACTACTTTTGCCTAGTTGTAATAGAAAACCTGTTCTTTGTCTCCTTTTATTAAAATAGGCAATTTGTCCCATTTCGTGCTTGTGACATTTTCATACATAACCGATATGGAAAAATGTACGAAAACTACACTCTCATTTGCTGATTCTCATGTCAGTCATGAGGCCACGCTCCGCCTTTTAAAGCCACACACACTCAAAGTCAAAGACAATGGCGACCCCAAGTGGACAATACCAATACCTCCTCCTCACATGTGCATTTTGTTGTTTAATAATTCAGTTACATTTGTATCCGATTACTCGATTGATCATTGGATGATTGGTTCTGAAAATACACAAAATTGACAGTTCAAATTCTGTTTACACAAACAGCGACATGTTTCGTTAACAGTGTTTCAAGTTTCTATATGTAAAAGCAAACATGTTTGACATCACAGACCTGTCAATCATACCTTAAACAAACCATATTGCTAATGTGTTGTGATGTGTTGTACGCATGTTATTATTATTATTATTTGTATGTTATTGCAGTGGAGCGTGTCCTGCCCAGAACTCTAGTTGCATTTATAGTAATGCTAATATTATTATCATTATTCATGCTAGTAATACATCACTAATATTAGTCATTCTCTGCAAAAGATAAAGAATATATGAATGTGAGTAGTGTTTTGTTTGCACCACAACATAGACCAGGGGTGGGCAAACTTTTTGACTTGCGGGCCACAATGGGTTTGAAATTTTGACAGATGGGCCGGACCAGGAGCATTTGGACCTCATAGCACAGTAAAAACACACAGATAAATGTACAACCCAATTTACTTATAGTGTGCACTAAGGACTGCGTTTTTCAAATGTGCAAAATCCACTTATTTAAAACAGCTTTTCCAATAGCTTCATTTTTATTGTTTTACCGCAACTTTTGCTGTGTTTTTATGCTTTGTAAAGTGACCTTGGGTGTTCTGAAAGGTGCTGTTTTTAAATGAAATGTATTATTATTATTATTATTATTATGATTATTATAAAATAGCCCTAATCCAGGTAGTACGTTTGCCTCAATGAATATGCAAGATTTACACACTATTTGGCAAAGTGGGAGGAGAAATGTAAATAGATTATAATAGCACATACACTGTGATCTGTCAAACCTGGTGACTGCATCTATTATTAATAGATTTCAATTCAAGGCGTAAAGTTCAAGAATTTTTTTCCATTGGCCCACCCATTTTTAACCGCCGCTGCTGCCTGTCCCGCGCTGAGGACAAAGCGCGTACATCCAATCCGTCTATGTCATAGACGCTAATTTGCATTTCCATTAAGATACGATTGTTTTAACTACTACTTGTCTCTTGCTGTATGTTTCGTTTGATAATAAACTTCAACTAGGAGTGGCAATAAAGGTTCTCTCTTGTGTGAGAAGTTACGTTCACTGACACCATATTTGACCTTTTCTGCTTTCAAGTCAAAGGAAGAAAAAATCGTCCGTTCGACAGCACCACTGTCACAGTAACAGTATACGGCAATAAACTTGTTTGTACGTTTGTAGTACAGTTAAGATGGTTAAGAAAAAATGTGACGTGTGTGAATAGTGATCCGTGGGGACTGTTTACACTCCATCCAAAAAGTAAACAATGTAATGCACTCCGCCGGCGACGCTATTGATTTTTTTTTTATGCGGCGATAGCACAGCAGGCTCGCCGTGTTTGCACAGATCAAGGCTTAGCCAAGATTACCAGGAGGTGCGGCATTCTGAGATGGCCTGTGGACGGAATCTGGTATGCGGGAAGCCAGCCCGACTCGAACCCTTCAACAATAGCGTGTCTATGCAGGAGGCCCCCGGCATCGTCTCCTCCACAAAGTTGTAATTGAAAAAAAAAAAATAAATCCCCCAAAGGAAATAATATAAATGTAAGTTATTTGTTACCATTATAAAAGCTTAACTCAATGGACAGGCAGTGTTTAAAGTAAAACTACTTAGCTTTTGATATCACTGACTTACATAGCTCAAAATTAAATAGAAGTAATGGATAGTGTTTGTAGATGAACGCCACACCGGTTACACATCGTCTCCGCACAATTAGCGCCGCACTTGCTTTTGTTGTAAAACCTGTTAAGTGAATTTACATAGGCATCCGCTTTGTAAACAGTGAGTACACCCGAGGCCAGTTGAAGCTATACATTTTAAAGGCTCGGCTACGTTCAAAGTGTAAACTGGAGCTTCTTGCACATTGTGAGGCCTTGCTTACTCATCACAGTCTGTTTCTTGTTATGTTGCACTTCCTTTCACTGGAACTAAGGGGCCAAAATTTTGGACAATTCTATGCTCTGAAATTTGTGGGATTTGTTCTTTCCTGTTCCAACGTGCCTGTGCACTGGTTCACAGAGCAAAGTTTATAACAAAAGCATGGATGAGTGCGTTGGGTGTGGATGAACTTGAGTAGTTTACACAAAATTCCGACCCAATAGATCATCTTTAGGATGAATTAAAGCAGAGACTGAGAGTCACGTTTTCTTGTCCAGTGTTACTGTGTGTGACCTCACAAATGTGCTTCCAGAAGAATGGTCAAAAAATTGCAATTAACACACTTTGAAACCTTCCGGAAAGCTATAATAGGAGATGTTTATATCTAGCTACAGTCAGGTGTTGCTTGATGTTGCCTTCAGGGACATTCTGAAATGGTCGTTTTCCTCACACTTAGTGATTGTTCCTTACTTTAGCCGATCATAGCATCCATCCACCCACCCATCCATTCATTATCCAATGTCAGGTGCTGCCTTCAGGGACATTCTGAAATCGTCGTTTTCCTCACACTTAGCGATTGTTCCTTACTTTAGCCGATCATAGCATCCACCCACCCATCCATTCATTATCCAATGTCAGGTGCTGCCTTCAGGGACATTCTGAAATGGTCGTTTTCCTCACACTTAGCGATTGTTCCTTACTTGAGCCGATCATAGCATCCACCCACCCATCCATTCATGATCCAATGTCAGGTGTTGCCTTCAGGGACATTCTGAAATGGTCGTTTTCCTCACACTTAGCGATTGTTCCTTACTTTAGCCGATCATAGCATCCACCCACCCATCCATTCATTATCCAATGTCAGGTGCTGCCTTCAGGGACATTCTGAAATGGTCGTTTTCCCTCACACTTAGCGATTGTTCCTTACTTGAGCCGATCATAGCATCCACCCACCCATCCATTCATTATCCAATGTCAGGTGCTGCCCTTCAGGGACAATCTGAAATCGTAGATCTCCTCACAAAACTAAGTAATTGTTCCAAATATAACTTTTTGGGGCCGATCGTCCGTCCGTCCATCCAGCCAATGTCAGGTGTTGCCTAAACAGCTACTTATCTACCTTACGTTATGTATACGAGTACAAAATATAAACCTTAATGTTTACTTATTTTTATAGTTTAACTTACTTTTACTTATATTCATAGTTAACTTGCTAAATTGCCATTATTTTTAAGTCTTTGTTTGCCACGCTTCCTTCTTCACTCCATTCTTGGCACAAAACCCAACGCCAATGCTAACAAGCTAACAAACAACATGCAAACTGCGGGCAAATAAACGCGCCCAAAATAATCGGTGTGACGCGTCTTTTTCCAGCTAGGCCTGTTCATCTTATCTGAGACACACATCCATCCGACTGAACAACCACCAGTGCCCCCCCCCCCCCCTTAATGGTTGCTCGGAGCAGCGAGGTTATTGTGTTGGCCTTTTGGTCGGGCTCTTAATTTCATCAGTGAAGCCCAATTAAGCAGCAAAGGTCTGATGAGGGGGGAACAGAACCATGCTGGGGGACCTTTTGACATGCTAGCGCAATGCCACATACCACAGATTGTTTTCGGCTTTTGTGTTCAGCTCTGTCACCATTCATAATTGTAGTAGTCATAGTTAGCCTTTAAGTTTGTCAATGGAATGTACAGGATGTGTGAAATCATACCCCCCCCCCCCCCCAACACAATTTTTTTTTCTGGCCACTGATAGGAAAAAGTGACTAATGAGGCAAAGAGTCTATTAGCCCGGTGGCCATTTTGATGTTGTCCCTTCTTTGTGGAAAATGTACTTCATTGCCCAATTCTGATGGAAACCAGATTCGTGTCATGTAAACAGTTGTCATTTTGGATTATGTTGCTCCCAGCCAGGCCAGCTATTAGAACATGCAAAAATACAGTACACTTTCCTGATTCTCTGAAACATTGATGAAGGATGAATCATTCATTTATTAATGTCTGATCTGTAGTTCATAATCTGATTTAGACAATTATTCCGAGGATTTTTTTGACCCGGGTCAGACTCTTGTGCGTGCGTGGAAAATGAAGAGTATGTAAAGGGTCAACAAAGCAATTCCCAGCATGCACTAGGGCTGCAGGGCCCTAAAATGGGATTATGTTTATGGCTGTGTTTTATTGTCAAAACAAGTCACGCTTATCCCCGTAATTTTCACGGTTTACGGTCCAATAAAGGATTACAATAGATAAACATTACACCTAATAATGTCTAGACAATCGTTTTTACAACAACAATCGACAGTAGGAGCCAAAATCAATGTTTATTAATGCAACTCTTTGGTATATTTGAAAAGCCAGGTTGACGTCAGGGACCGCCTGAAATCAGTTTTGTTCATTCGTCCATCCTTATCATCTTTTAACTCAAGAGAATGGTTTTGTTTGGTAGTTGGATTGACTCCACGTACTGTAAAAGTCTAATTTTATTTATTCAAAAACTTGTAAAATGATTTGATATGAGAAAATTAAGTTGTGAGGTTGGTTAAACTCAAAAGTCAAGGCGCCATTGTAGATGAATGAAGCCCTACATTCAACAAGCCACGCTCCCAATAGACGACCCTAAAATAGACAGCGGCAGCTATAAATACTCGCCGGTTGTGCTCCCGTTCAGAACTCTTATTTTGGAACATGGACCAGCGTTTTATTTTGGGATGCTTTGAAGATAATCACAAGGGGGGTGGTATGGAATGGCGAGGCCCTCAAAGAACAAATGGATGCTTTCCTCTCACTAATCAGAGTGACAAGAGATGCTCGGCAGGTTGCCGCGGCGACCGTAGGATGCTTGGAAAACAGTGTCATCGGCTGACAGTCACGTCCTAATGGGAAAGACACTCAGAAGACGGATTTAACTAGAAATTAACTAGAAAAAAGATTTTTTTTTTTTTTTTAAGGGAATTTTCTTGCTGTTATGATTTGACTTTATTTATTTATTTTGCCTTTTCTTTGAAGTCTGAATACTAAAAAATGTACATTGCTTAAAATATCCTGCACTTAATCCGGCAAACATTTTTTATAAGCAGACTCCACAACATCGGCGACTTACCATTACTTTAACACCTTAACTTGAAACCTAACACGATGTCTATGGAATCTTTTGTGTAGATTATGTAAGCATGAGTCGATGAGCGCATGCAGCATGTGGCAGGAGAACGATTGGAAATGCGACACCATGTAAATAAAATGAGCTCCTTTGCTAATTCATCTGTCCCCCCCCCCCACACACACACACACACGGGAACAGACAACGCCAACGCACTGTAATAGAGCACTTAGTGGTGTGTGTATGTGAAAAATGGAAGCTTTCAGTGAATGCCCTTTTTGCCCGTTTGAGGCAATTTAGCTTAATGAAGAATATTGTATTGATACACTAATGGCTTTCCGAGGCATAGTATTACTGATATGATATTATTTTATTTCATGTTCTGTCAGCTTTTGAAGCAGACAAAGTGTCGTCATGCTTTTTATTTGTTAGGGTGCTCAAAAGTAGGTATACAAATGTGACTTAGAAAAAATGTTTGGACTGATTGTTTCCCATTCTAGCAACATTTAAATGCGCACAGCAACACAAACATGCCTGGAAAAGTGTTGAAAATGAAATATTTGACCATAATTCACTTACAGTAGCGACACATATACATACAATACATACTAGTATACCCCAACCAACCAAACTACCTACCTACCTTCCTGCGTGTGCTTAGAAACACATTTATCAAATCCGAGTCTGTAGCAAATGACAGGTTTGCTCAGCTCGTCGTGTAAACATTAATAAAGGATGTTTATGGTCTAATTATCTGTAGCCGTGGGAACCTGCTTTCACCTTCGTTAACGTAGCAGGATAATGATAGATGTAGTGATTGATGATAAAATATTGAGAAAATTGTGATGAAATTTAGCGCACGACATGGCCGCCGCCAGCAGAGGTGCTGTTTATTCACTGAAGAAGAAAGTGTGCCAAATTGTAAATCTGATGAAAGAAGAGACTCTAATCTTCCCTTTGGTAGGTTCTTTTTTTTATAGCAATAGAACACAATTTTCGGTGTGCCTTGCAAAATCAGTCAAAATCCGGTAGAACAGCCGGGAGCGAAGGGGGTTGCTTCAGAGAAAATGGCTGGGAGTGAATGAGTTAACTTGGGCTTGGGTTTGAAATGTCATATTAATTTGTTGCAAGGTCCAGGTGTCCTGCATCCTTAATTTCACGTGTGCTCTTTCCCCAAAACACTTTTTCTTGGTGTTTATATTCAAGTGGAACACATGAGCGAGCACGTGAGCGAGTGCACGCCAGAGAGGCTAACAAAGCGTGATGTCAGTATTTGAATTGCATGTAATAAATGACAAATCCTGCCTTTTAAGGCAGACCCTTACAAACTAACAGCAATTCCGGAGTTATTATCCCCAAGTCCACCTTAAAATGTCCAACGAGGTCCAGCGACTTTTGGATCGCGACTCTGCGGCTCATTTATATCGACGCCGAATGCCAAACATCTGGAGGTTTATAAGCAGCTGTTTGCGAGGGTGAGCGTCACAAAGCCCTCACCCGTCGACATGAATCCGGTTGTGGTGGCGTTAGCCTGGTCTTTGGTGGTCTCGGTCCAGGCTCAGGTTCAGTCTCAGCCCCAGTCGCACGACCACCAGGACATGGGCTGGGTCAACGGCTACCGCCAGGGTTTCAGCTTCCAGTGCCCCCACGGGGAAGCCCTGGTGGCCATCAGGAGCTTCTTCAGTGCCGCCGACGGTTCTGACCGCATCTGGTCCTTCGAGTGTCAGCCCACGCCCGAGCGACTGGGACCCCCTACGGACTGCTGGTGGGACGACATCAACCGTGCTGGCATGGAATGGTAGGTGACCTTTATTGTGGGCCATATAATGCTAATTAGCATATTTTAATTGCCAAAGTCATTTTTAACTTACTGTCACAATATCAATTGGCTAACAAAATGTTGGTTTATTTACTCGACTACAGATTGCGGGGAGGCCTCTGCATGATATATATTTACATATTTTTTCTGTTGATGATATTGTCACTTTATTCTGGGGAAATTTCCATTTGCTTGGGTTACTTTTTTCTCTCTCTCTCTTTTTTTCTGTTGGTTGTGATCTTTTTTTGTACTGTTCTTGTTATTGTTGCAACTTTTTTTCTTGCAAAATTGCTGCAACAAATGATTATTTGGTAATCTGTTGCTGATTTATTTTTTCCTCATATAATTACAGTGCATTTTGGATTGTTAATATTATGACTTCATTATTCATGTAACATTAAATATTTGCATGTTAATTTTTTCCTTTCTCGAAGCACAGTTAAAAACATTTGCTACCGTTAAAAAAAAAGTTATAATAATGTTAAGTAAGTTGTTTCTATTTTAGTTTCTTTTTTCTTCACAAAATCTCTTACTCATTTTTTGTCTGTTTTTCATTGAAACTAAGATGTTTTTTATTACTTTTTTCCTCATAAAATTCTGCATTTTTTTTCATTTTTTTTCAATATGGCTTCTCATTATTTTTTTGTCTTTAATGTTCCTCATAAAATTAAAATGACTTTTTGTCATATATCACAACTTTACACTGGTAAAGGGATTTCTGTTGTTGAGATTGACTTCATTCTTCTCAAATTGTTAACATTATGACTTTTTTTTGTCTCATAAAATTGCAACTTTACTCTCGTAAAGTTACACGTGTCTTTTATTTGTGGGAAAGTATGAAGTGCTTTTTGACGGCCCTTTAGAGGCTGCATTTTTTTTTAAATTTTATTTATTTAAGTCCTGCAGCATAGCAACCACAACATCGTAAAGCATGAGTGCACAACACTCTACAACAGTGTTTACCAAACATATTTTAGATAAAATTAAATAAAATATCACATGGTCACCAAACAAAATATCATGAAAAGTATAAATAATAAAATACTGGTAATCTCGTCTTGGTTTAAAAATACAGCTACCTGAAAATTCTACTTAAGTATAAAAAAAACATTAGTACTTCTGTTACTTTACTTTCTACTTTCCACTTGGAAACATTGTTCTATATGATAAAAAGCCGCATATATATATATATATATATATATATATATATATATATTTTTTTTTAAGTAGTCGAATAAAAGTTGAAAATACATTTTTCATCTTGCCATGTGAAATGTCAGCGGTTGCGCAACAATCCGTGAATGAACCTCCAGCAAAACGCTTTGCTGGGCCACAAAAGAAGACGCGTCGTAAAATTGAACTCCGGATTTACGGCCACACAGTTGACTTGATTCAAAGGCAAACACTCCATTAAGCAACACATTTACTCAACACGAAATATACTCCAAGTCTGTTTGAATGAACGCCGTAGGGGGGAAATATCCCCCACGGGCTCATAGTAGACCTTGTTGCCATGGCAAATGTCTATGCACCGAACTATTTAAATGGTTATGTTCTATTGAATTGTTATTACAGTTTTATTGTTGGTGTTTTTTTTTGTTTTTTTAAATAAAGTACAATCTGCCCAATTGATTGAATTTAATTTACACCTCTGTCTTTGCAGGACTTCTAAGTGTACCCGTAATGGCCTGGTGGCTGGCGTGCAGAGCAAATACTTTGAGAGTGTCTTGGACCGAGAGTGGCAATTCTACTGCTGCTACTACAAACAGAGATGTCCATACTCCTGCATGTATGTTTGCAGATAATTGTGGAAACGTTTGTATGTGCTTTTTTTGGTAGAAAATCTTGAATACCTTACAGTTACCTTACAGTGTTTAATTTTTTTTGTCAGAATGTGAAAAATAGGCTCCAGGATTGAATTATGTGTTGCTTTTCATTACAGGAACACCAATGACATTCCTGAACAACATCACGAGGAGGCCGAGCTAGTGGTTCCTCACTACGGCTACTTCATCCGAGGAGCTCAGACCACCTTTAGCGGAGTGCTAAGGTCTGTTTCCAGCAGCTCTCTGAATTTCTTGGTTTTACCGTGTCCTGCCCGACTGACAACGTTGTCTTGACATTTGCCCGCAGAGATCGCCAGTGGAAGTACATCTTGTGCAGGATGACCGACTTCGACTGTGAATTTGAGAATTTATAGACACGTCCAAGAAAGGAAAGAATTTACCTATTAGGTAATGACAACCATCTGGTTCGTGTAGTTACTTTTTATGGGCCCAAACACGGGCCCGTATAATCAACATTTTACTAGCATGCAACAGAAAATGCACATAAAAAACTAACCACAAGATTAAAAGATTCTTCACTTTCTTGTCATTCCATTGTGTAGGCTTCTTTATCCAGTGTTATGTGATTTTATATTCTCCCACCATATGGTCAAAATAGTCTGGGCTGTTAAACCTCAAGGGGGATTTCACACTTGCCCCATTTGGTTCATTTCACCTGGTAAGGTGTGACCTCCAGAAATCACTCCAATTGATATGACTCCTAGAGAATTCTGGTGGTTAGGGTGATAAAACGATCTGATCTCGAACAAAGTCAATAGACAGACAAATTGGGTTTGACTCTAGTCATGAACAGATACGGGGCATTGACTTGGTGAGAACATCTTCAGTGAGAACCTAAGAGAGAAACGGCAACCCGGTAAAAATCCCTTCTGGTTTCCAGACTCTGTTTGTCTGCAGCAACCAATCTTTTCTGTCTTGTATTTCCACCGGGGATGCATCAAGGCTTGGGCCAGTTGTGAGGCGTAGTCCCTCCGGTGTGTCTTAGGTCTATCTCAAAGTCTCCACCAATCGGGAGGCATCCGAGAATGCTGACCCAAAACCATTCCAACGGGCTTCTGACGGTTGTACTCCCAAATGACGTTCTCCTCACCCGATCACTTTGGACGACCATGAATACCCCGCGAAGGACCCAGACCTTGGCTAACGACTTAAGAGATAGACCACATAGACAGACAGATGCATGTTATAGGCCAGACGACGAAAGGATGAAATTAGTGGCCGGACAAAAAGCTAATTTAGAGAGTCTGAGTTCATCTGGGTTCCCAGAACAGGACGGTCCATCTGTCACACAACTGCTGTAAACCCTGTCAGGATGGCCCCTCAAGTAGGACTTATATTTGGGCTACAGAACCTGAACTTGTTTGAGTGGCAGGGACATTTCTTTCTCCTCCAACATTCTTAAGCCAACTAGGACCCTCCTGTGAGTTCTGGGTCCGGGAGTTACACATTAAAAGTGAAATGTGAGGTCCCACGCCTGAGTTAATTAGGCTCACAAGCTAGCAGTCTGAATACGCTAGCCCTGACATCTCTGTCTCAATCACCTCCTTCGGGCCATTTCCAAACCAGATGTGAGACATGGACCGATCGGTTTATCCCAAGTCGACAACTTAAAAGACTCAAGAAAGGAAGAACTGTGCATCTTATTTTAAAAGTCCTTTGAGGTCCCAAACCTGAACTTGTCTGAGTCACGGGGGCATCTGTGTCTCTGGCTGCCTCCTCCACTTCCAATAGGACAAATCGGCATTACCAGGTCAGATTCAAAACAAAGACCCACTAGTGTGTCCCACAATTGCGCGTTAAGGACCCAAGCAAAGAAGAAAGAAATTAGCTACTCAATAAAAGCCCATTTGGGGGTCCCAATCCTAAACGTGTCGAATATGTAGAGAGCAGTCATCCAAGCAGGTTAGCCGAGATTATTCAGTCTCTGGCCACCTTCAATTTCACTGAAGTGCAGTTAACAAAGTCATCTGGAGGATACAATGAACTGAGCGGGCCCTCTTCAAGGAGCGCACTGGGGTCTGGGCCAGCTGCTTTTCAGCACTGTTTGTTTACGGCAGCTGCCGTCTTGGGGCTAGGGGCCAAACACCGCCACACTAGGCCATTCCCTTGCGCCATTGAGCCAGAGGCTCATGGCAAGCCACACGCCTGCTGAGCACCCCACCCCCATAGACACCCCCACACCCTTTAAAGACCCAAAGTCACTTGACCCAGTGAGAACTTTTCTTGTTCTTTTGGGTGATCAATCTCTGACTCCGTGTTCTGTGGCCAGCAAGCATTCAGTTCTCATGGTGTGGGTGAGGGTGCGAGGAGAGGGTTGTTTGGACGAGCCCAAGTGGGTCAGCGCCATGCGGTTTGACATCCCCACAGCCCGCCCCCGGGGCCTGCCTGTTTATTTTAGGGATCCTCCAGCCACGACAAAAACAGCTGCCTCTTTTTTTTCCCCACGTGCGACAACAACCGCAGCGGAGTAGCTGAGATGGTTAGCCACTTGGCTTGTAAAAATAATCATGATAACAATAAACAGTGCATTGCTCAAGGAAACACATAAATAGAACACCTTTCTAGACAAAACTGTTTTGCTGTAAATTAGCCAGTTAATTAACTAGTTAGTTTAACTCTTTGATTTTCAGAAAAGGGATGCCGTGGGTGCCAGCCGATTTAAGCATTTTTGACTGATCTTTCAAGGTCCACAGAAAATTATGTGTTTGGACTATGGAAACACACATACTACCAAATGAAAGATTGGACTCTCATCTTTCATCAGAAAAAAAAGTTTGTATCTACCTTATTCAGTTTTTCAGTAATCAACAATAGAAAATGGTTAGTTTCACCTCTGTTTTGAAAAAAACGTCTTTTAACGTCATTGGCACTCCCCCATAGGATTTTACTAAACGTTATTTAACGTTTTTGGCAGTCAAAGAGTTAATTGTTAGTGAGAGAGTTGGCTAGTTGACCTGACTGGATTAGCAAAGAAAAAAAAAACTGTAGAAAAACTATACATGAGTAATTTATTTAAAATACATATATATATTTTTTAACCTACGTTAACTAGATAAAAGACAGGGTCATGTTAAACACAATCAACTATTTTAAAAAGAAAGGGCTAATTTGTTATGGGTAGCTAAGAAGTTGCCTTGTTAGTTTGTTAGCTTTTCTGTTCGTCGTTTAGCTAGCTGGACTAAGCACCTATACAAAACCAGGTTATCAACAAATAGCTTTTGGTTAATAGTTTGGGTTGTCCAAAACAAGCAAATGCCAAAGCAAGAGGTTATTTGTTTGTAGGTAGTCAGTCAGTTCATTAACTTTTAGGACTACACAAAAATGTGCTTTGTAGTTAAACATTTAGAACTAAATGAAGAACGTTTTTAGTTGCCTGTAGTTAACTATCCAGTTAGTTTGTTATCAGTATTACACAAAGGTCTATATTGTCTATAAAGGTATAGACAATTTCTACAACTATGTACGTTTTGGTTGCCACCTTGAGGAAGACGTTTTTGTCATCTTTTTTAAGTTTATTTAGGATACAGTTAGTTAGTTAGTTAGTTAGTAGGATTATACACGAGCAAATCATCAATTAAGTTCTTTTGTAGCCATTAGTTAGCTCATTGTTTAGCAAGCAGTACAAAAATTGAACAAAAAATACATCATCAAGTGTAAAGAAACAGGTTTTGACTGTCGTAATTATATACTTAAAAGGATAATGCAAAAATGCATAAATCTATTCTTGGGGAAAAGGATTTGGTAGTAAGCTATCAAGCAAGTTAGCTACTTTGTTAGTTTGCTGGTTAGATATTACAGTATGTTACAAAGCAAGGAATTCAATTGCAACTTTTTTCTGTTGCAGTCCGCTTGCATTAGGGCCAAGAGAGAAATATTTTTCCTCATCCGCAGCCATTTTAGGGCCATACTATGTTTAAGAAAGACGGTGGACGAGTGGTTAGCAAATCTGCCTCAGCTGTGATAGGTTTCAGCTCAAATGTGACCTTAATGAGAATAAACGCTATAGAAAATGTATGGCTGGTTGATTTATGAACATTTGGGGTTTAAATATTGGATGCCAGTTCCCCACCCTTGAAGTTGTGCAACTCCGGCCAAAGAAACACACAAACACTGACACACTAATCAAGTGTAATTTTGGGGTTAAATGTAACATTTTTGTCCCAAAGTGACTCTTGAGGAGTATAGAGGACTCTTGTATTTCTCCGATTGACATTAGCACTAGACTGCAAATGACGTTCGAGACGAGGACGCACTTCACCTTTATTAACCTTCCCTGGGATCATTCATACGCAAGCAAACGCACACACACAGGCTGGCACACGTTCCCGTCCCTCCCACATATATCCCACGCACTCCATTGTGATGATCTGCAGCGTTTCAACGTGTTCCCGTGCGGCGTGTCTTTGCACGTGGGAGGCTGGCAACCTTCTGATGTCATTTCATATTCAAACCCTTTTTTTATGGGCTCGTGCGGGGAGTTAAGCCAAGACCATTCTAAGTAATAGCACCATATGACCTCCGCCAAGGCCAAACAATCCAAGCATGACGATGATGCAGTCGCACGATACCGATTCACTCGATTCAGTTTGCGTACTCCTGTTAAGTAAATAACTAGCCACCTAACCAACCAACCAACTAACTGACTGACTAACTTGCTACTAGGAAAGAAAGGCACAGTTCATGTATTTTGTTGCGCAAACCTGATGCTTTTTTTTTTTTTTTTTCCAGGAGAGCTCAGTATTGTTCATTCGATTTGACATCATCATTGCTCTCCTTTTTTTAAAAAAACAAGCAAACAAATCAATTAAAAAAAATTTAATAAATGTTTTTTTTTTAAATATATATACATATATATATACATATACACACACACATATATATATATATATATTTTTTTTTTGTATGTGGGTGAGTATGTGTATGTGCGTGTGTGTGTGTGTGCGTGCGTGCGTGCGTGCGTGCGAGCGTGTGTGTATTCATCAGTTCACCTAAAGCCCATTAAAAAAAAATCCCATACTAATAATATAATATAATAATAAATTGCCAAATGCTGAAACATCAATGTAAGCAAACCTGATGCTGTAGCTACATAATTAACTAATTGCTGGGAAAGAAAAGCACTATTTATCTTTTTGCATGATCCTGATAGCTAGCTATGTAACTCGCTAATTGCTATGGCTTTCATTTGACCTTTTTTTTTCTTTCAATATCCTTGCAATTCCACCTGAGGTCCATGCACAAGCATGCTCTTTGTCCTCCTTAGTGGGACAACTCCCATATTACTAGTGAAGCAAAACTTTGCACTAGTTGATGACTGTGTGCTACTAGTCCTACGCAGTGGCATAAAATTCTACTAGTTAACATCTAGCGCTTCACTAGTAATACCCACATGAATAAACTTCTTGTTATTCACGTGGGTATTACTAGTGAGGCTCTCGGCGCTTGGTGAAGTTAATAGCGTGAGTTAGCACATCAGCAGTTGGGCTTCAGACAGGAGCACATGCTTGACGGTGCGAGAAGAGCTTTTGTTTTGTGTGCACACAATACTGTCAGAGCCCAGCTCGGCTCCCAGATTAACGGCAGCGCATCGCTTTCACACTGGCTGCCTTCACCTTTCACCCCTTCACCACCGCCTCATTCCGCTTTTCCCGCCGCCGCCGCCGCCGTCCACGGTAATGCCCGATGAGTTTATTCCACATCCTTGATATCCACTTTGAGGTTCATGTAGGCACTAGGAATTGCACTAGGAACATTACAAGGCCCAACTACTTGGCATGTGTCACACACTAGTAGCACAAAAATGCCCAGTCGTATAGTTTTGACCTCACATGTAGTCAGGGCTGGCCTGGTACTCATTTTAAACTGTGGAGTGTCAGGGCTCAGACCGGCTCACATTAGTTTACGTTTTTATGAAAATACACAATTTTACTGTTCGCTTATCAATGTAAAACAGATGGACATTCCCATTTGTTGTCCTACTTAGTGGGAACAAATAGCAAACTAGCACCTTCAACTGGACATTTTGTGCCATGTAACCTGCGCCGTCCATCTCGGCCGTGCAAGAAAAGAGGCTTTTGTGGCCCAAACATGAAGGCTGGGAACCGTAGGAGCGACCCGGCTCACCTTACGCCGCCCTGGTTCTCACACTGCCCCGAGGATGCTTTTATTATTATTATTCTTAACCCTAAATCTCTACCGTGATATTACCCGACACCCCAAGTTGGACATCACGAGGGCAGTGTGTAAACACTCGCGCCGAGCTCCCTCCTGAGATTTCCCAGAAGAGCGGACATTCCCATCTCGTTTGTGTTTTTCCTCCTAAAAAGGGACCATTCCTTGGCATTCCCCCCCCGTATTTAAAGTATGTACACCTCTAATATACCGTACTTTTGTATATTTAAATATCTAACACCCGCTCCTGCGGGGCCTGCATCACAAAGTTTGGTGGGAATTAAATCCCCCCCCACACACAGATGTAATTAGGCCACCCAATCAACACAATGATGTGTGTGTTGTATAAAGAAATACATTTTAACGCCTCTGTGCTGTACGCGGCCATTCTAACATTAAGTGAAAATGCCGTGTTGCTTGCTTTCCCTCCTCGCTACCCCGGCAGCGTGCTGCAATCCCAGCACATGAGACAAGATCAACACTACAGAGGCTCTTTCTCACGTCCACACACTGTCTCTCTCTCATGGTGCCACCAGCAGTGTGTCATGGAAAAATACTGCAGCAGCAGCAGCAGCAGAAGAAGCACCAGGGAGGGCCGTCGCCAGACGCGTATCGGAACGGCCTTGGCCGCACGCACAGCCATCCAGACAATAAAAAAGATAACCCGGACCGCTTCTGGCCTTCCGCAGGCAGACGCCGTTATCTGGGACCCGAGGCGGGGGTCACCGCACAGATATTTGTTGGAGCCTTCCAGCTGGAGGTGAAAGCCATTAGAGGAAGAGATTGATGAGGTAGCTCAAGGATGGCCGACGCACGTCGCAAATGGACAGTAGCACAACAGCGTCGTGCAGGGGTTGAAGCAAACGTGGACGTACGGAATGCTGACATAGTGGAATGCTACCAAACATGCTACAAATTGGAGTTTAACCTAAAATATTCTGGCAAAATGAGCTTCAAATATCTAACAAAACTTGGGAGTTTAAATTCATCATCGTCATGACCAGATGTTAATTAATTTGTTGATTTTTTTGGCTGGCTGTTCCGTTTTTGTTGAAACCCGTGAAAAAATGGTTATATTTTTATAAGGTTGTAATGGTTGGTTAGTTAGCTTGATTGTATGGCAGTTAAACAAACAAAAACAAATTGTCATTCTGATGTGGTTGACGGGTAAATGAACAGTTAGTTAGCGATAACTCCAGGAAGAAACATTCCCTTTATTTATTTATTTTTGTACATGATTCTCTGTAGACATTAGGGCTACAACTAACAATTATTTGAAAAATCGATTAATCTCTCGATTTATTATTCTTTTTTTTTAGATTGGATTAGAAAAAAAAACCTCCATACCTTTATTCAAAAAACTGGATTTTATTCAAATTGGCAGTGTACAAAATAAATTGACCACGATGGGTAACACAAGCGTTAATGTCGAACCTCGATCCCCGTTCTTTACGTGCACCTCCAGCCTAAGCACTGTTTAGCCACGAGGACCTTGCCTCAACCTTGACTAAAGCCACGCCGCTTAAATGAAGTCAATAGCACCCGGCCTAAAATGGATTCCTGTGGGACACCTGTCACATGACACATTTGGATAGCAACGATAATATGACCCTTTGCTAAGACAGCATGTAGATGTATCACATCTATCGCATCAGAATTAATGGCGTTGCAAAGCCTGTTGATACTTTTCATTAATTTGAGAAAAAAAAATAATGATCATTTTAATTAAATGTGAAGGACGTGAAATTCTTTGAAAAGTTTTTATCTTCCAAATAGCATAGATCCCCAGTTGCTAATTCATTTGCCAAAGAAAAACATTATATGCGAGTGTGTGTGTTTGTGTAAACTGATTATAAACTAAGTGTTTTTGTAAAGAATGGTAATATAGTCCTGATTTACTCAAGCTGTCAGACTATTTGAGAAAAAGACAAGAGCTTCCTGTCTTCAAAAGAGGAACGTCTTTTAGCAGCATCAAAATAAAATCAAACGAGGCAACTGAACAATGGAGAGGAAATGACACCGAAGAGGACGAGAAACAGTGGTGAAAATAGATAACAAAAAACATGCTCTTGATGGTTGCATGGGGATGAAAACACAACAAACCGGATACCTAAAATAAATCCGCTCTGAATGCCACAGAGGTGGACTTAAAGTCACATATGTGCAAGTCTTAAAGTGGACATATGGAAAACATGTGTTTCTGTAAATCTTTAAAACAGTCTTAACATGTTTTTTATGAATGTCAAAGACAAGTGAAAGTCTTTGAAAAATGTAACAGTAATTTTGTAAACATTTACGTCCAATTATAACACATTGTTTTTGTTATCATCAAAGACAAGAGTTTTCAAAAAACCTAACGTACTTCTTGACCCAATTTTAAGTCTTTAATTCACCTCGTGATCATGTTTTAGTAAATGATAAAGACAATTTAGTCTTTAATAAACTTAAAGACTTGCTTTTGTACACAACTAAGACTAATTACGACAAACTTGTTTTTGCAAAGAACAGACAATCTAATCTTGAATCAAAGTGTTTTCGTAAACACAAAGACAACATCTTTAGGCCTAATGTACAGTACACATCTGACAAATTATGTTTTTGTAACAGTCTTAAACAAACCTAACATGTTTTTCGTAATCATCAAAGACAATGTAGTTCATAATGGAACTAAAGTACGTCTTAATGTAAACACTGAATACCAAGTTATGCTCTCCATGATAGTAGCAGATAATTCAATTGATTTGATTAAATCAACGACACAAATACCCATTAGCAGCTATTGATATCTAACGTCGTACTTTGTGGTCTTAGGGAGCAGCAGCCCGCTTCGGACTCAAAGTGCTTGTGTAAGGGTCGACTCGGTCAAGTGTGAGGTTAAGTGACTTATCTGCACCCTTGAGAGGTTACCTTCTCTTTATTTCTATTTGTTGATGTAAATCTGAGCCCTGATCTTGTGTGTTTACTGTGGACACACAAAACTTGTCATCTGTGTCAACACGCCCAGTCAACTCGATACACTCGCTCTGATGTGTTTTGGACTAAACAATGCTGATTTAATTGCAGACTTTTATGGCGATGCCACTGTTTATTCATCAAAAGAGATATTTTCAAGACCACATGGGTCAATCAATTTGAAGTAAAAATACATAGATAAAAGTCAAGTGCATTTTTGTTATTTTCAACACAATATATATATATATATTTTTTTTTTACTATATCATTTTATTGTTTCCTTTTCATCAACTAAATATCCGGGCCTTTCTGATATAATGCAATGCTTCCTTTACACGGTGAAAACAAACGGCGTGGCTAGCATACAAACCAGGCAAATCTTTACAGTAGTGCATTGAAATCAAGTTAATCCTCACAAATCAAAATACAACAATCCAAAATTGAATGCATCTGAGCTTCCTTTCACCGAGTAAAAGACTGCCATTTTGACCGTTAAGGTCGGAATTGACCATTTGGTCTTGTGCATTAATTCTTCATTAATTATAATAGTAATTTTTAACTACAATTTTAAATACAAGGTAATTTCGTTTAGTATTTAGTTGATATATACATTAATAAAAATACATGAATGTAATTTTCACTTAAATGTTTTTTTTTTAATTATATAATTGTATTGTTTTTGTCAGATAATATCAATACAGTATAACATTTTATATAATGTTTTGCTTTTGCATTGAAAGTGCCGTTTTTGGTGAAAAGTTTACCTACAGCGCCCTCTGGGGTCACCTCTTGTTTTCTTCTTCACATGGGGCACACTTCCGCCATCACGTACGCAACATCCGGTTGTGCAGCAGCCATTTTGTCTGTTCGGGCACGTCTACTATGACGGTCGAAAAACTGCCGTTCCACCTTAACAAAAACACTCGAATATTCTCGCCATGCCTTTATTTCAACTTTAAACTTGCGCTTAAAAATATAATAACATCCCTAACGCGCGTCTGAGGAAGCGCCGGCTTTCCGTGATAAACGCCCCGCGTTGAAGCGAGCAAGAGGGCCGAGCAGTATGTCGTGCAAGGAAAGCTACTTGGCCATCTTTCGCTATCTGACGGATGAGCGGGAACCGTACGCCCCGGGCACGCCGGGCAACACCAAGCGCAAGATACGCAAAGCGGCAGCCTGCTATGTGGCCCGCGGCGGCACCTTGTACTACCAGCGGCGGCTCAAGGGCCAGGACGTGTTCACCGAGTTGGAAGTGGTGCTGCGGGACGAGCGCAGGAAGGAACTTATGGAGCGGGCGCACGTCCTCGAAAGAGGGGAGCACCTCAACCAGCAGCTCACATGGGAGAGCATCTCGCAGAAGTACTGGTGGAGAGGTAAGAGCGGGAGATGAGACTCGCGGCGGCCGCGGGACGAAGCTTTGTTGTCGGGTTAAAATAGTAGAAAAATGCGAGGAAGTGTTAGCATTTCGTAGCAAACGTCCCCCCTTGTTACTTGACGTGCACACGTTGGTTGGCGCCATCCAGTGGGCAGCCTACAGCAGCGGTATTTGACTTTGGAGGGTTTACTGTGGACAACCGCGAAGGATAAGGACGGCCAAATGCTTTAGGGAAAGATAAATTTAAAACAACAACAGGGTTGGCTTACGGTCAATACAATTTCCACACGTTTTTATCAAAGTAAAAAATAGCCCACGTTCCATAAAGACAATGTAAACAAACTGCTTTTGTGACATGTACCCAGACCTCAAGTCATTGCTCGCAAGTCAAGCCAAAACATCTGGTGATGCTTCAATCTTGAGAAACTCATCATTTGTGAGTTAATCACCGACTATTGTTGTTTTTGTCACCCATTTTAGGTATCCTGAAGCACGTGAAGGATCACATCCGCGAGTGCACAACCTGCACCGTTCGCCGTGGCCCCGACGATGGCTCCGGGGGAGGCGGGCGCACGGGCAGCCGGCCGAGGAAACGGAAGACGGCCAGAGAAGATGATGAAGACGATGACGATGAAGAAGAGGAGGAAGAGGGGGAGGATGGCGAAGATCTTGATGATGGGCTTTTTCACACAGGTCCAAAATCAAAGGTGTCGAAGACTTCAGATAAGCACGAGGTGGTTTTTGTAAGTATTGTTAGCCATATGTTATCTTTTTGATAGCTTATATGTTACCAGTGCTTATAAGTTCACAGCGTTATTTGAGTTTGCACAGGTCCACAGTTACCCCTTTCACACTGAGATGGGTGTTTTTTTGTTTTTACCCTCAGGTGAACAGCAAAGGCGAGGTGAACCAGTTCTTGTCCAATCACGGCCAGACAGTGCTGGACAAACTCAACCAGCAACGCCTCAACAATCAGTTCTGCGACATCACGCTGCTGATCGAGGGCGAGGAGTACCGGTCGCACAAGGCGGTTCTGGCGGCCTGCAGCGAGTACTTCCACGATCTCTTCTTTGAGAAGGGTGCTGCTTCCACGCACGAGGCCGTGGTCGACCTTGCTGGTGAGTTTGCGTCTCGTGTAGGTCTTGTCGATACTAGAAAAGTGTCGTGATGCCTCACCACGGGTTCTAGCGCACCTTCACGAGGATAAGCCATGTAGAAAATGGATGGATTAATTTTTATTACGTTGAGGTCCACCCAGATACAATTACAGGGCTTAAAACCGTGGTTGGTTTTTCATTTTGAAATAGCCTGGCCAGAACCATCAAAAAGCCCAAAACTGGTCACAAAACAGTGCCGAATTTGTGGTGTAAGATATTTTTGGACGACACAAGCTCTATGTGTGTCTTGCTTAATGCGTCCACACCGTACTCAATACCCAGTTAAGAGTCCATCAGAGGCAGAATAAGACGGGTCTTGTTTTGATGTAGTGCGATGTCATGACAACGATTGTCTCGCGTCCGTGCGCTGTTGCTCGTGTGGCTTTACTGTGCCGCATCTTCTCCAGGGTTCACCAAAGACAGCTTCCTGCCTCTGCTGGACTTCGCCTACACGTCCATGCTGACGTTCAACTTTAGCGTCATGGCGGAGATTGCCAACCTGGCGCGCCACCTGCTGATGCCCGAGGTGCTGCAGATCTGCGAGTCGGTGCACAAGGAGGTGGAGGAGCAGAGGCTGGTGGTGTACCAGCACGAGGACAGCCACACCGTTTCAGCCGGACAGGCGGTGGAGACCCCGCCAGACGAGCCGGGCACTTACACGGTCACCATACAGAGCGACGGCAGCGCGGTGGTCACCCACGCCGGGCTCGCCGTGGCGGGGGAGTCTTTCGCCATCGTGGCGCCGGCAGGCACAGAACAGCCGATGGCTGTCGCGGCAGAGGGAGTGGAGGGCGGCGAGACCCTGACGCTGATCGCGCACCAGGCGGCCCTCATGGGCGCCGAGGGGGAAGGCATGACGGTGGTCACCCACAGCGGGCAGGCGGGGGCAACAGAGTCGCTGGCGGTGGTGTCGGCCTGCCTGGCCATTGAGCAGCCGGTCGAAGCCGAGACTTTTCTTTTGAACATGGAGGCGGGACAAGTGAAGCCGGCAGAAGTTAATATGATGCCTGTGGTCGAGCTTCAGACCCGGGCGGCCACCGATTCAACAGAGTCGACCACTGATACAACAGAGCCGGCCACCGATGCACCCGAGTCGACCCCCGAACCGCTTGTTCCACCGCCCCTGAAACGGAAACGAGGGCGCCCGGCCAAGGTGAAGAAGGAAGTGGTAATGGAGGCGATAGCGCCGGCACCCTCTGATGTCGAGGAGGAAGACGCGGGACCGTCCGCAGAGGACGACAGGCAGGAAACGACGAGCGACTCCAACCAACGACGACTGCGGCAGCGCTCCATTGGCGAGGGCGGCTACGCCCGACTCCACATGGGCTTGGATGACGAAAATGACGAGGGGAAAAGTGCCGCCGCAGCCCCTCGAGTCACCCCCATCCTGAAGGTACGGACTTCCAGGGCCGTCAATTACTCGCATGCTCACATTTAAATTGTAATGCCTCGGTAGGTGCTGCTCTTTTGGTTAGCAGCAGAGTTGAATTGCTGTAGCCATGTTGTAATGAGCCACTGCAGTTTCCTTCAACATGATGACCACAAACATTGTGCAGGTGGGTCCGAGGCCCGGGAAGAGGGGGCGGCCTCCCAAGCAGCTTGAGGAGAACCCGGTGGGAGGCGAACCCGTGTTGGCAGAGACACAGGAAGCAGACGGCGCAGAGGCTACTCCTGCCGAAGATATTTGCTCGACAGAGGCCGCCACCGTCAATACGCTGGCGGCAGCTGCCCCGGATCTGGGCGATGAGGTCCTTGCTGACGGCGCCGCGGAAGGGAAGCACACGTGCTTAGAGTGCGGCATGTCCTTCCCACGCCGCTACTCTCTCATCATGCACACCATGAAGCATGACAAAAGTCGCGGATACAAGTGCAGCGTAAGCAGCCGCCGATACATTTGAACCCAATTTGGAACTCTAACCTTGGCCTGGAACACGCTTGAAACCCAAACTGTCTTAAAACTCTCATTTGAAAGCCTAACCCAAGATTGAAACCCTCATTTGAAACCCTACTATAATTTCAAAGACCAACCCAAGATTAAAATCCTGATTTGAAAAAAAAAACATAACCCAAGATTGAAACCTTAACTTGAAAGTCTTACCCAGGATTAATATCTTAACTAGGAACCCTAACCAAAAACTGTCATGACATTTTTTATTTGAAACTCTAACCCAAGATTGATACCCAATCCAATAATGAATGCTTAACTCGTAATCCTACGTTGCAACCGTAGCCCAAGTTTGAAACCCTAATTTGAATCCCTTATTCGGGAATGAAAGCCAAACTCTTGCTTGAACCTCAAATTGAAATCCTAATCCTGGTTTGAAACGAGCCAAGGGTTGGACCCCTAACCTCAAACCCTTACCCTGTCTTGAAAACCCGATTTGGAGCCCAAAACCTGGCTTGACGGCCTAATTCCTGGCGTTCACGTCATCACCTTCAAAAGTGAAAAGTAAACACGTTCCGTTCTGTTCCAGCTGTGCAGCAAAGAGTTCCAGTACGCCGCCTCTCTCCGCGCCCACATGGCCCGCCACAAGCAGCAGAGCGGCCAGCGGGCGTCCACACCCAAATCGGCGCCCTCCCCCTCCTCCTCCTCGCAGCTCGCTGAGGCCGGCCAGGACCCCAAGTCGGCGTGGCCGCACGCCAAGCGCGAGTTTGTGTGCGACATCTGCGGCAAGACGCTGCCCAAGCTGTACTCGCTGCGCATCCACATGCTGCACCACACGGGCGTGCGGCCGCACGCGTGCAAGGTGTGCGGCAAGACTTTCACGCACAAGCACGGCCTCAAGATGCACCGCGTCCTCCACGACGTCACCAAGCAGTTCCAGTGTCAGTACTGCAGCAAATCCTTCGTCAGCAAGCGCAGCATGGAGGAGCACACCAGCCTGCACACGGGTCAGAAACGCGCACAGCACTTCACTAGAACTGGCACCAAAACCTCATTTAAAGTGCTCATCCGATATTGAAACTGTGAATCATGCACCAAACCCTAACCCAAGAGAAAGCTTTTAACACTTCAACCCCCGAACCTGAAACCCTCGGAACAGAGGTGCAAAATCCAAATTGGAAGCCCGAACCCAAAACTAGATTTCAAACCCTAACATTTGCTTGAAAATATATCCCTGTCTTGGAAAGTGAATTTAAAACCCTAAACCAGTTAGAAACTTTAAACCCATACTTGAAACTTTATTCTATAGCCAAACCCCAGAGAGAAACATTAACCCAAGATAATACCCTCATTTGAAACCCAACCTTGATTTGAAACACCCAATTTAAAATAGAAACCTTAACCCAGGCTTGAAAACTCATTTGAAACCCTAACATTTGCTTGAAAATCTTTCCCAGTCTTGACATGCTAATTTAAAACCCTAATCTCTGTTTTGAAGCCCTAACCCATTTAAAACTCAGATTTGAAACACTGACTTGAATCAATCATCACTTCTTAATCTGTTATTTTGTAAATGAATAAACCGATGAATGTTATCTTATAAAAATGCACTTGACAACATTTTCTTATTTGAAACCCTAATCCTGATTTGAAAGCAAAACCCAAGATTGACCTTAATCCATGCTTGAAACCCCAACACTATCTACGACTCTAATTTCAAACCCAAATCCACTGAATTGCATCCTATACCCAAACTTTTGCTTGAGCTAACCTTATATTGAAACCATAACCCCCGTTTCAAAACCTGGATTTAAAATCTTTTCTTGATGTGTGTCGTCGTGGCAGGCGAGTCCAAGTACTTGTGCAACACGTGCGGCGCGACCTTCCATCGAGCCTCGGCCTTGAGCAAGCACCTGAAGAAGCACAGACCCAAGCCGGACGTGCGCGCCTTCGCCTGTTCCCAGTGAGTAGCGCCGCCGCACTCGCCGCCGCACCTTTCCACGCCAACCGTGTTCGGCGCTGACGACGGCGCCCGTGCTTCTCGGCAGCTGCGACAAGTGCTTCTACGAGGCCAAAGACCTGCAGCAGCACATGAACAAGCACATGGGCCTCAAGCCCTTCCAGTGCCAGATGTGCGGCAAGTGCTACAGCTGGAAGAAGGACTGGTACTCGCACGTCAAGTCGCACAGTGTGGCCGAACCTTTCAAGTGAGGCTCACGCATGCACGCAGCCCGAGCCCCTCACGACTTCAAACCCTAACCCGGACATTCATCCCTGCCCCGCTCGCGTTCAGGTGCAACGTGTGCGGCAAGGAGTTCTTCGAGAAGGCGCTGTTCCGGCGCCACGTGAAGAAGGCCACGCACGGCAAGAAGGGTCGCGTCAAGCAGAACCTGGAGCGAGAGTGCGAGCACTGCGGCCGGAAGTTCACGCAGCTCCGCGAGTACAGGAGGCACATCAACAACCACCAAGGTGACGCCCGTGCGCAGACGTTCACGTTCAGATGTCACGAGGCATCAGCACAGTTACAGGTTTGACGGTTGACCGTGGTTTCGAAAAGTCACGGTTTCAAGAACCGCAAAATACTGGTTGTCACCGGTAAGGGTGAGCGGACTTCTAAGCAGGGCACAATATGATTGGCTGCTTGCAGAGTTGAGTAAAGGATTATTTCATTATTTGTTTCCTTTCCAACTTCTCAGTGAGCAGAGAGGGGATGGGTGAGCAATTCACCCACTGAGGAGGAGGAGGAGGAGGGTGGGAGCAAGATGAAAGAGACGTGGCAAACGTAGCAAATCTTGTTTGTTTTTTGTCAGGATTCGTAAAAAGGTTGCAAAGATGTTCACAGACAGTTTTTCATGTTGCAAAGTCATTTTGTTCAAATTTCAAAACCCTAATTTTGAAATCTTAACCATTTGTTCATAACGACAAATCAGGACAAAAACCATAACCCAACCTTGAAACAAAGTTGAAAATCTAACCCTTGCTTGAAACCCCACCGGTGGCTTGAAACTATGACTGCAGCCTAATAACCCAATTTGAAACTCAAACTCAGGTTTAACATTCGAATTTGAACTGGTTACTCTCTTTTCAAACACAGTCCAAGCCTCGTTTGAAAGCCACATTTGAAAGCTTAGGCACCAGCACGAAACCCTCATCTGAAGCCTCTGACTTGAAGCCCCAATTTGAATTCACTTAAGCTTCAAACCCTAATTCTGGTCTTAAACCCTAACTTGTAATTCTAAATTTCAAACCCCAACTCAGCCTTCAAACCATAACTAGAATTTCAAACCCCAATTTGAAACCCTAATTTAGGCTTGGGTATAACACCAAATGTCAAAGGTTACGCTAGAAACCCTACCCCTAGCATTCAGTGGTATTTTCAAATTGTAACTGCATCTTAAAGCCCTAATTTCAAAACCCTTAGCACGAGCCCAGAAACCCTAATTTGCAATTTTAACCACATCTCGAAATCCTCATTTGAAACCACAACTCTGGCTTCAAACCCAAATTTGAAACCCCAGGTCTATTTTCAAAAGTTAAGCCAGCAATTAGGGTTTCAACCTAATTTGAAAAAGCCTTCAGGATTGAAAATCCTCATTTCAAATGCTAACCCAGCAATGAAACACTTACTCAGGCGCCTTCAATTGAAACCCCGCTGTCGTTTTGCAGGCGTGAAGCCGTTCGAGTGCGTGACGTGCGGCGTGGCGTGGGCCGACGCCCGCTCGCTGAAGCGCCACGTGCGCACGCACACGGGCGAGCGGCCCTACGTGTGCCCCAACTGCAACGAGGCCCACATCGACGCCCGCACCCTCCGCAAGCACATGTCCAAGTACCACGCCGACAGCCTGCCCTGCAAGATCATGCTGGAGAAGGACACGCTGCAGTTCCACAACCAGGGCACGCAGGTGGAGCACGCCATCAGCATCCTGGCGGCCGACCTGCCGCCCGAACTGCGGCTGGCGCAGGCCACGGCCGACGGCGGCGCCTGCGCCGAGGAGATCGAGACGGTTCTGATCACGGAGGAGACGGTGGAGGCGGTGCAGGCGGCCGAGGCCGTGCAGGAGGCGGAGGCCGACGGTTCGATGGCCGCCACGCTGACCGACCGGGGCATCATGCAGGTGGTCAACTACGTGCTGGCGCAGCAGGCCATAACGGGCGTCAAGCTGGAGGAGGCGCCCGACGCCGTTCAGACCATGGAGGTGGAGATGACCGAGGTAGAGTAGACCCGTTTTTATTCTCCTGGACGGATGTTGTCGTTTCGCGTGCGCCGACCTTCCTATTTTAACTGTAAATAGCTTTGGACAAAATGGAGGAATCGCGGCTTTTGTTTGGGCCGTTGAACACTCCCTCCAATCCCTGCTTTTGATTGGATCATGAGATGATGATAATAAAAAAAAAAAAATGCAGCATTATCACTCGTGTTTGTTTGTTTTTTTAATCTAATGTTACAAAAGTAAAACAAATACTTGCCCTTTTCATGCAGTTGTAAAATAACACCGACGACTTTAAGGCGATTGCAAAAAAAAACACACGCCCTGAAATTTTGTTGTAAAAATAAAAATACATCAAATAAATGAATACTGTTATACAATTATTATAATCTGACAAATACAACTACACACTAAAGCTAAAATTGTATTTAAAAAATGTGCAGGTCTTAGTATAACTAAAATATTAGCCATGGTGTAAAAAAAAAAAGTTCAATAAAAAATTCTTGCCTTGTTTAAATACCTAAAAAAAAAAAGTGTAAAATAGAGTAAAACTACCGGTTCTCACTCCATCTTTTAGCTCACCCTGTCTGTGAAAATAATTCAAATTAAGTCAAACTAATTCAGTAAAATGACTCAAACTGTCATAGTATTAAAATAAAGTAAAACATAAGCAATTTTCCAGTCATACACTAAACTAAAACTAAAACTAAAACTTGTCATTTTTGTAAAAATAATTAAAATAAAATAAAGTAAAACTACTCTAGCTGTCATAATTGTAAAAATAAGTATAATCAAACTAAAACTACAGCTACTTGCCCTGTCATACAGTTGTAAAACAGGAAAGAAAAAAAGTACATTAGGACAAAAAAATATGTAAAACTCAGGAGAGCGTTCAAGGATATTTGGATTTATAGCCTTAAGGTGCTTACAGTCAAATGCACACGAAACAACCAACGTGAATATTTGAGTCATTTCTAATCCATGATGGCAAGTGTTCATTTTGCAAAGTAAGACAAGACACAGCAGAGTCGTCAAGAAGGATGGATATTTATTTTGGATTTATATCAAAATAGTCTCGACATATTTACAATAAAAATTGTACAAAAAATATGAAATGCGGCTGTTTTTTTGTCTCTATTCTAACTTTAAACCTTGTTTTATTTCCTCATGACAACAAAAATATACAACATGTACATACTAATCCCACGTAATAATCCTCAACCAAATACAACATAAGAGTGGGTAACACTTGAAAGTTGAAATGTTCCTGTTCCTGTACAACAACACTCTGCGCCTATAGGTGGCGACACACCGGCTAAATATAGAGAGGATGCGTACTTGAAATGTACAATCAGGACTTGGAAATGCTTTCTTTTTTTTTTTATAAACACTTTGAACATTTCTTAAGTGCTCTCAAGAAAATGGAAGCGTGCAGGAGGAGAAAAATAAGTGCACGTCTATTTCCAAAAAAAGGTGGTTGGGTGGGGGGGGTTGGGGGGTTCCGTGCGTTTTTGTTTTGGTCCTACTCTCCCTCCTCCTTGATGCGCTGCTGCTTGTTGCGGCGCGAATCCAGGTCGAAGGAGAAGTCGGACCAGTCGTCGCGCTGCGGGAACGAGATGGTCTGGCGCAGCGTAAAGCGCACGGCGTCGATGACGCGCTCGCCGCGCGCCTCGGACGAACTGACGGCGGACGCCCCGCTGGTGGTGCGTACGATGTGGGGCGGGGGGGAGAAGTCCATGGCCTGCCGGTGCTCCAGGATGCCCTTCCAGATGGCGTGCTGGTACTCGACGGGGATCTTGAGCCGCGACAGGTCCTAGTGGTCATGACACAGGGGAGCGTTAGTGGAGGCCGGCGCGCCGGGGCTCCACTCGTTTGTGATTGACGGCTGAGGGCTCACCTCCATGTTATAGTTCTCAATCTGGTAGATGTTGCTTAGGCCCTGTGCTGTGAAGTAATCCAAGCAGCCTGCGCAGCCCAGACGAATGAGGAAGCTGCCAGGGCAAGGGGGGGGAGGGAAGGGGGGGGGGGGAGAAAGCGTTAATTCGAGCATAATAATTAAGATAATTTTTAAAAAAAGAAGGTAATTCCAAGAAAAGTCATTACAAAGAATCAGGGATGTGATTTTTCCGCTAATTTGCGGAATTCCGCTTTTTTTTTTATCTACCCCCCCAAAAAAAAATCCGATTTTTTTTTTTTTTTTTTAGTAGTTCATTGTGTATGCACATGACTCCGACAGATAACATCTTCTGCTATAACAAAGACATTTGTGGTATGCTCTAATATGAGTTACTTTTCATTTGGTCATGATACAATTATTTGTTCATGAAATTTGAACTCTTCAACATTATTTGTGTGTTAACTTAGTAATCACATTAGTTAGATATGATGATATTCTCAGTGATAGTTTTTAAAAGCAAAGGCAGTCCAATGTTTTTGAATGTGACTGATTTTGAGTTGACTAAAACTGCCATTTTATATGGGATAGTTCAATATACATTGAAAATTTATGCTGTTGTTTTGTCTATTTCTTTGTCATGTGAGTGCATTGAAAGTACTTCAAAACACGGAAAACCCATGAGCTCTGGGGGGCTTCGCCCTCCCTTGTCCCCCCACCAGGGCACTGCCCTGGACCTAGCTGGGTGCCAGCGGCCCCCAGACCCCCGGCTAAATTTTCAGATAATTTCACTTTGGTCAAATCACATCCCTGAAGAATGTCTTCTTTTTTAAATTTTTTTTTTTTTACAAACACTGTTGCCATATCGCCCAGCCCTAGATCAGAATTATCCCGATATCGTATTTTTTACCGGTACTTAAAAGTCTGTGAAATTATTGGCAATGTTCTCTTCTTCTAATTTGTAGTTCCTGATGGTAAGACACCACGCGAGTTCAGATACCTTGAAATAAGTTAGTTGGCTATCGGTCCATTTGTTGAGAAAGCAACATTTCTGAGAAAAAAAAAAAAGTATTTCTTCAGGGGAAAAATAGCTAGTGTTAAAAACTACCAAGAATTTGTTTTAGAAGAATAAGGATTTTTTTTTTCAAAAGACCCCCCCCACCCCTAAAAATATGTCATGTTTAGTTAAAAAAAAAAAAATAAATTCTGTAAATTTTTTTTTTAGAAAATCCAAGAAAGAAAAGTTACAATTCTAAGAATTTTTATACAATTAAGTCGTAGTAAGTTATCAGGTAGATGCTGCTGCCTTGCTTATTTAAAAACATTTAATGTATTTTTTGGTCAGGTACTATGAGAATATTTTAATATTTTAATTTAATTTTGGAACAAAAAAATTGCAATATAAGATTATTATCTTGTATTTTTCAGGAAACATTTTTGATACTACTACTTGCGTTGTGGGAGAGTTGTTGATTTTCCGTTGTGCACTTGAATGTAGCAGTGTCGAGACTCCTATTTTGGCCTGGGAGTTCTTGAAAATCTATATTTGTTGACTCAAAAATGTTATTTTCTGAGTAAAAAGTCCCATGCCTCGTTTTTTTTTTTATTATTATTAGCAGTCATTGGCTTGTATTAGAAGTGACGTTTGAACCTTTACGCATCGACTAGACGCGGTGATTATTTCCTCCCGGATGAAAAAGTTCAACTTAATTTTTGTCAGCCATTTGTTTGCGGGGTACCTGGAGATGCTGCTGTCCATAGGGTACGGAGGAGGGGGCGTACAGTGCGAGGAGGGCACCAGGGGCAGCTGCGGCTGCAGGCCGTGAGTGGGGCTCAGTGAACTCATGTCAGCGCTCATGGGGATGTGAGTGCCCATCATGGGAGTCACTGCAGAGACAAAAGCGGTGGCGGGCGGGCGGTCAGACGGGAAAAATTCAGACCTCAGCTCGCTTTATTCGACTTACCCTTAAAATTGGGAGTGAGTAAGGCTGGGCGATTATTTGATATACAGTAACCCCCCCACCTCCCCCTCCCCCCTCCCCCACAGACACACTATTTTATACTGCAAAGTATGATCACAATTTGGTAAATCATTTTTGAATTGTTTTTGGAGCAGCCCGTGGGAAAACAATGGTGGATCAGTGATTGCCATAGACATGATGTGGATTCCTACGGCGAAAAGGCAGCGATTTGACGCCATGGAGATCCAGCATGAAATGAACTTCCCATGACTGAGTTACATAGCCAAGAAATCTGTAGCTTAAATTCTTTTACATTTTTAATATTGTAAGGAAGCAGCATCTTTTGTTTATGTGAAAAACTTCATTTTTGTTGTCACGTATTAATCCCGTTCACATATTAATCCAAAGTGGCAAAAAAAACCAATTTTTTTTAATGAAAATGTATTAACGATTGTGTTTTTTGTCCCCAAGGAAGCACTTTTTATTTTCACGTTCCCACTGATCAGATTTAACAAGTTTTTCAAGATGGCGGCTGTCGCTTGGCCAATCGTCTTGAAACGTTGACAAACATCAAACCAACATATGGTCGAAGCAAACGTCATAACAAGCAGCAGTTTGCCAAAATGGTTAACAATTCATCAACAGTCAACATTCATCATCACATCGTGTAAGTCTGCTAGCTTGATGCTAACACACAATTCAAAACTCCATTGATGGGCTAATGAAACTCAAGGTGTCAATGTGGCTCTAGTTAAAAAAAACAAAAACATTACAGTACTGTGTATTGCTATATTAAACTGCCCCCTAGTGGCCAAAGCACACAACAGCAGGAGGCTCATTGAAATATAGCATGAAATCATGATGTAAAAACGGTCTTAATTTTCTTTCCAATGTAAAAAAAAACAAAAAAAACTTTAAAGTGTTAATTTTCTTAAAACAAAAAAAATTGCCGTTTATTTTTTTTAATTTAATTAATTAATTAATTAAATTTAATAAAAACTGATTGAAAGCATTTCCATTCCTTTTAAGGGGGAGCAATGATTTAAGAGTTTTCGGTTGCAAGCGTAGTCATGGAATGTGTTAAGTCAGGGCAACACTTCATCTATTTATGTGTATGTGTAAGTTAATAACTTGTAATTGGTGTAAAAAAAAAGAAAAATCAGTTTCATCTGAAGCAAATCCCAGAAAGGGAAAAGATATTCAAATCTGCATTTGAATGTCAATAGTCTTGGTTTTGTATGGAAGGTGAACAATTGAAAAGATTGTTGTAATTTGATTTGATTTGATGGCGATGTCGCCCAGCCATACGGGAAATAGTTTGAACGCAGGTGCGAGGTGGGTGTGGAGCAAAACAAAGAAAGAAAAGAAGAAGAAGAAATGAGCTTACTGTCTGTGAGGCCGGCGGACATGCCGGACGGGGTGAGCGTGTTGCGCTGCTGCGGGTTGATGAGCTGACTGACCGACGGAAGCTTGTTGACTTTGCCGTGGGGGGGGGAACTGGAACCGTACGCCGGCTGAGGCGCCATCGACGTCCTGCGGGCAAAACGCAACGCACGCCGTCGTCACTCGGCGGCATTCCAAAACACGTCGGGGAGTGCGTGTTGTCTACTTTCACATTTGAAATCAAAATGAAGACTTTTGAAATTGCAATTGTTATATATAGTAATTAATTTTTAATTAAAAAAGGCCATGAGGCTTTTTTCAGCCATGGTGTATACAAAGGCTTTTTTTTATTTATAAATATATAATATATTTTTTATTTATAAAAAAAACATGTATAGAAGGCTTTTTATTTCATTTTACATGATGTATATATACGAAGGCATTTGAATTAAAGAATAAAAAAACTGTCTCAAAAGAGTTTCAAAAAGTCTTTCTTTTAATTTAAAATTAGAAAGCCATTATGTATAGCAAGGCATTTTAATAATATTTTTTAAAAAGCCACGATGGTAAGGCTTCTTAAGAAATGATGTATAGTTTTTTCCCTGTTTTTTTTTTAATGAATAAAGAAGTCTTTATTTTAATTAAAAAAAAAGGCACAATGTTGTTTTTTTTTTTTTAATAACTACAAAAAGGCATTTAATTTAAAATAAAAAACAATCCTGCATGTATAGCAAAGCTTTATATATATATATATATATATATATATATATATACATATAATTATTATTATTATTTTACTTTATAACAGACCAAAATCTTTTGGGGAGGTCTCAATCTTATACAATCCCTTCTGCCTTCATTCCCTCTGCACTATATTTTAATTGTGCAAAATAAGCAATCCTCGTCGTCTTATCTTAACGAGATGTGCTAGCGTGTTAATAACATTAACAAAAACAAAAAACATTTAAAATTGGCTTTTTTTTGTTTGTTGTTGTTGCAATGGTTGGAACATGAAAAATACATTTTGGTGATCCTTTTTGAATAAAAAAAAAACAGTAGTTGACATAAGAAACAAACATAATACAATATTTCATCATTTTGGTTGTCTGATTATTATTTTTTTACATAATTGATTTTGAATGCTTTTTATTTTAATCTTTCAATCGGTACTTAGTTACCTGAAAATATACACAATAAAGTAAGAAAATTACATTTTGACTCTGTTTTTGAATGAGTAAACAAATTATGTAAATAAAAATAATCTTTTAATATATTTACATTCACCATGAAAAATGATTGTCACATAAATTGAAGTTTTAAGACCATTAAAACCCTGCATTTCATATTCTAACTGAACAGCATGTCTTGTTTAAAAAAAAAACTAAACAAAAAAACAGCAACAACATAATTATCCAAACAAAAAAAGCAATTTTATTCTCATTAGCCACAAGGAAGAAAATCTGTTTCAAACAGAAGAAAAACACTTGCTTGTTTCCCCAAACTGTCCTGCAGTGACTTTACAAAACATGACCAGCATTTTGTCAAAACAAATCATAATAATAATATAGTAAGTAACAATATTAAGACCCCTCAGCCCCAAGTCCAGCACACACACACCATAACGTCACGAACGAGTCCAGCTCTGGCAATAAAGCAACGCAGACACACGAAACACATGCAAACGCAATCCAAAAGAGTCCCATTGAAGAGGAAAGACAGAACAGTCTGGAAAAGGGAGTTGAAAAGAGGAGGAGGAGGAGGAATGAGGAAGTTTCAGGAGGATGCGCAGCGCCACCTGGCGTCCCCGGCGGGATCCAGCAGCTGACTGCCGAGACGCGTTTTGATCACACTGCAACAAGAGAGTCAAAAGCAAAAAGTCAAAGATCGGAAAAAGAAAAAAGCTGCACTGCTGCAGTTGGCCACAAGGGGGCGCCATGCCAACACAAGCAGAGTCAGAGAGAAAGTGGAGGGAAGTAAGACTTGGAAACGGACGCTTTTCTTTACTTCTATAGTTGGGTGTTGTGTCATATAATATTTCAGGTAAAAAAAAAAAAAAAAACTAATTCCAGATAATAAGAGAGTTTCGACAAAATGCCTAATTTTAGCCTGCTAAGCTGCAAATAAACCAACAAGTGGTGATTTGTTTCATTTGTTCACGCCGACGGACAACGTTGGTGAGCAGAGGACAGTGCTAATTTGTATCACATATCTAGATAATAATAAAACCTTTCAATGGATGAAAATTGTGTACTTTTATAATATAAAATAATAGAATAATAACGATCAATGTTTGATCATGTATATAAATTAGATACGTTATCAGAAAAATGCAATTTTCTAAAAAAAACTAACTCGTAAATAAAGACAATTTTAATTAAAAATAGAATGTTGTCAGAAAATTATATATTAATTTCTTCTGAAAAGTATTTACTTTGTTTGAAAATAGAACTTTTTTTCCCCTTAGAAAATTTCAATTTTGTTTGCGAACTTTTGAAGAACCTTTTATTTGATTTTTGCTGAAAATTTATATTTTTGTCTTGCGATAATCTTTGACAAAAAATAAATACATTTTTAGGAGTCAAAATATAACTTTTTCTTGAGAAGATATTAGACAACGATTGGTTGGGAAAAAAACGTTTTTTTCTCTCGGAAGAATACAAAAAGATATGTTTGTTAGAATTTTTTTTTAAATTTTCTTAGAAGAATAAAATCTTATTTCTGGTGTACCTTAACTTTTAAGATGATTTTTGTAATTTAATTTACTGGTAAATGATGCAATACTTTCACTGCTGGTGTATGTTTTGCCGTTCTTTACCGCCATCTAGTGGTGGTCTCGCAACAACAACCAAACGACAGCTTGTAGAAAACTTGTAAGTTGCTGCACTTTATATCTCTATGTAAAGAATGAAAAACAAAAAAAACATTTTTGCTCACTCTCCGCTGTCAAAGTACGGTGGCCCTGAAGGCTGCGTAGCTGTACTCACTGTTTCTGCAAGAGGTTCTGCTGCTGCTGCCGGTACGACTCGATCGTGTGCTGCGGCAAAAACTGCATCAGCTCCAGAGACTCTTTGATCTTCACCAGAATCTCGTAGATTTCACGTCCTTTTATCTGAAAGGGAAAGCCAGTCAAGTGGTGGCGAGGCTGGGGGGGGGGGGGGGGGGGGAAACAAAATGGAGGCCGTCAGAACGGACGGTGAGGAACTCACGGGCAAGCAAAACACCTCCTCGTCCGTGGATCTTCTCTTCTTGATGGCCGACATCTGGATGCCGTGAGACACCTGCCGGAAGGCTGGAAAAGTCCAAAGAGGAGAAAGCGGGTAAGCGCGAGAAGCGCTGACGTTTCAGGTCTACTATGGCAGAGCGGGAAACAAGGAAGGCGGAAGGGAGGTCACATTTGCAGGCCGTCATCCCAAGTGAAAAGTTTGGATGTTTTCACATCGGCGATTTTAAAAACTCAACCTCATAATCCCAACTGCAAGCGCGCAGTATTAAAACGTAAGAAAAAAAGCCGTCGAGCCCGTCACCAAGCCCCCCGCAAGCTCTACTTACGGCGCTTCGTACCCTCACTGCTCTTTGTGGCGTCCGTGATGTGTTGCTTGCGGATGCTGTCCTCGTCCGCCTTGCGGTCGCGACCCGGACAGGCGCAGATGCGAGCCTCGAAACAGCGGCGGCCCAGAACTTGACCGCTATAACACACGCACGCGCGCGTGTCATCAGCACACGTCGTCCATCTTGTGCTTCAAAAAGTCAACAGAATTTCTAATAGAGGTGCAACGGATCACAAAAGTCCCGGTTTGGATCGGAACACGGATTTGAGTCACCGATCCGAACCGACCACGGATCAATGTTGAGCCGTTGCACCACTAGTTGAATTTCTGAATTGAAGTTGTGTTTGTTTGGTGTTCGTACTCTCTGGTCTCCAAGGTGACGATGATGAGAATGGGTCGTCGGTTCATGCCGCCCACGCAACTGGAGTTGCACATGAAGTTGTATAAGATGGTGGTGAACTCCGTGCCCACCTGATTGAAAACAGGAAGTGAGGTCATTAGGTGTTTTTTTTTTCCTCTCCCACATGAATCAGCGTTTGCAGTTTTGGTCAAATTGCCTGTAAAAGTTGTTTTTACCTGGCTTTTTATCAAGCCATTATTATGTAAAAACAATGCAGGGGTCGGAATGTGGGGGTATAAAGTTGACCAGGCAATTTTTCACCTTCTGCGGTAATATCAGAATATCTTTTTGCACTCATGATACAAGCTGGTATTTTCGTCCACAATCATTCTACAAAGTCATCTTGAACGTTTTCCGCATTCTGAGGTAGTAATATTAAAAGCTCCTTTTACACTGCCAAGAAAAGTCATTTATCTCCTTTTCTGTGTTTGTATCAACGGCACTGAGAGGGATTGGAGGGAGGGGTAAAATTGATTTGGAAATTCTCCGCTTTCTGAGGTAGTATTAGAAGCCCCCTTTTCACTTTTCATTTTTTTCATAACGGAAAGGCGGTGAAAAAGTCAATCGTGAAGTTTTCCCATTTTTGAAGGAAGTCTGAAAAGCCCCCTTCACACTGCCTGTAAAATGCATTAAGCAACGGCAAGATTGGACAAATAACCCAGTAATTTTCCGCCTTCAGAGGTAGCATTATAAGCTCCTCTTTACTATAACAGGAAAACCTGTCTTTAAAATTAAATACATAAATAAATAAAGCCTGTATAACTAGCACACGGACAAAATAGGGTGACAAACAACAATATTTCCTTTCAGAGGTAGTACCAAGAAAACCCCCCAAAACATTTTCCCACCTTTCTTCCGAGTCTCCATAACAAATCTCCGAAAAGAAATAAAGAGCGCACAACCCTTGATTCTCACCTGCGGCGGCTCGTATGGCACCAGCACGCTCTGCCTCCCGGTGATGGAATCCTCCACATACTGGGCGTGGCTATTACCCTCCACGCGGATCAGGTGACTCGGTGGTGCGATCTGACCTGATGCGGAATACACTGCCGGTCAATACATGCTGAGAAACCAATCAGTCAATCAAAACAGTCAATCAACCGACCGTCGTTGAACTCGCGGCTGAGCTCGTGGTTGGGGCAGCGCTTGACCACCTCGGTGACGTGTTCCGCCTTCTTGTAGACGGGCATGGCGCGGATGACGGCGCCCTGCGGGGGGGTGGTCAGAACTTTGATCTGGATGGGACACGTCTTGGCGATCTGGCAGTACAACTTCTTCAATTCTGTGGAGTACTGACAGCGGGAAAGAACACGATGAGTGGAGTCGACACGGAAATGTTCCGCATTCAGAGGTAGTAGCAGAAAGTCACGCCGGCTGTTAAAAATCCAACATTGTCCGTCTTGTTTCTTTTCTGTGTCGATGTATAAACAACACCGCAATGTACTCGTCCCTGGAATTTTCCACTTTTAGAGGTAGTAACACAAGTCCATTTCACACCGCCACATTTACTGCGATACTTTTCCATGATAAACTTAGAAGCTTGTAGTTGACTTTTTTTTTTTATTACTGTTCTGTATAACTGGCGTCAATAATGAACGGGGAACAGTCAAGCCGCCAATATTCCGCCATGAGAGGTAGTATCAGAACCACCCCCCCTGCCCCCTTCTTTTGTTCTATTTCAATGGCATTGATGAATTCGACCCAACAAATTTCCACCTTTGGAGGTAGTATCAGAAGCCATAACAGGTATGAAACGGTATTCCGCATTGCCTGGGCAGGGGTGTAAAGTTTCAAACACCTACTGTCATGTCACTTTCAGAATGATTACTAACGTTGTTGCCTCCATCGAAAAGAAAAGGCCTGCTACTACTTTTTTTTTTTTTTTAAATCAAGATCTCTGCGTGAAAGAAGGAATGAAAAAAATCATGATCACTTCTAAGCGCAACAACAACAACAACAGGCTGAATGGAAGAGACGGCCGGACGGGGGTAACACCTGTTACCTGGACCCAACCCTGCCTTGTCGGCCTCAGGCAAAAAGGAGGTTCAAGACAGGACTGTGATTACCACCCACTTGAATACGCACGCACGCACATTTTGGGCATCCTTGAAGACGTCTGATGGAAAAGCCTTGTGGTACTTCCGAGCGGCTCCATAAAAACAAACCCCGCAGTCGCAATTAAACCAGGCTTTCATCTTTTAAAGGGCTAAAAGGGGGGTGGGCTAGATTGGGGCGGGGACTGGGCGGTTGGGGGGGGTATCTTACCTTAGCTAGGCTATGCTAGCGCCCCCCCTTCCAATCTTCTGTCCATTCTTCCTTCATGAAATAATAAAAAAAATGTCCCCTCCATTTATATCCCTTCATTCCTTCATCTGTCCTTCCTGCTTTCACTCTTCCTTCCTCACTCCCAATCGGGCCAAAGTGTAACGAAAACAAGAGGCGGCGGCAAAGACGGATGGCTGCACTCGAACCCGACACCGCCCCGCACGCCGCCGTCACTCTGCTAAATGAGGCGGAAAAGCTTCAGATTGGCGGTGGAAACCAAGCTGAATGTGACGGGACAAAGAGACCGGTCAAGGGTGTCCAATTGTCGCCAATTTTACGCCTTCCTAGGCGGCCTTTCACACGGCATGCTTTTATTGTCGCAGTTCTGTTAGACGGCACAGACACCAATGGGGGGGGTATGAGGTCAAATTGGTTATTTTGACCCTCTCAGAGGTAGTATCGTAAGACCTTTCACGCTGCCAAGACGACATTTGGCGGTCGAGCTGACAATGTTCCGGCTTCGGAGGTAGTATCACAAGTTCTTTTCACACTGCCTGTAAAGTTTTACATCTTTGTCCACAAAAAAAAAACATCACAAAATCAACGCAGAAAAGAGGACAAAGTCAACCTGGCAATTTTCCACCTTTGGAGGTAGATTTTTTTAAAGCCAGTATTCATTTTTAACCCCTAAAACTTTTAAAGTGTACATATAGTTCCATAGGTAAGAATATGATTTTTTCTTTTCTTTTTTTTTAGTTTGGCGTAGATGGTCTTCTTCTTGTGTGTTGTTTAACATAATTACAGGCTGCGGCTTTTTGTGTAGCTGCAGGCTAAAAACAAAAGACACAAAACACACACACACAAACTTGGGCCGAGGAGAAAAGAGATCTAATCTTTCTGAAAGTTTGTTTAGATGATATCAAACTATCGCAGGCTCGAACCCACCCAGGAGAAGTGCGAGGAGAACACAACACAACACAACACAAACACAAACCATCCCTGCCCTGCGGCTACAAACTCCTCAGCACAAATATGCGCTCGTTTGCTCAGCGCTAACAGCTAACGCTAACCAGTTGAATGATGGGATTCGGTAGCGGGGGGCGCCGAGGCGTGTCATTAGGCTGCCTTGCGTTGATCACATTGGGACTCTCTCACACACACACACACGCACACACACACGCACACACACACACACACACACACACACACACACACACACACACACACACACACACCAGAGACGCGCACCGACCTACACACACACACACACACACACACACAATGTGACTTTATACATGTTATGCTGCATGTAAAGTAGATAGAGACCATTTTGATTGAACTTTCATATAGCAAAAGAAGGAGACAGATGGACGACGACGCAAGTAAGGAAATAAGGATGAAGGAAAAAGTGAGTAAGGACCAAATTTGGAGAGAAGGATTGAAGGAAGAAAGGACGGCAGGAAAGAATGCTGGATGCTAGAAAAGAAGGGTGAGGAGGACGAGAGGAAGAGTTAAAGGTTGGAAAGAAAGATAGCATGAAAGGATGAAACGTAGGAATGAAGGTAAGACGGAGAAAAGAGAGGCAAGGTAGAATGAACGGAAACAAGAATGACAGGAAGGAAAGATGAAAAATGACGGAAGTAGTAAGAAAGAAAGTTGGCAGAAAGAAAAAGAGGATAGAAGGAAGGAAAGGTGAACGTAAGATGAAAAAAAGGAAAGTAGAATGAATGAAAGCGAGACCATGGAAGGAAGGATGAAAAAGAATGGAAAGAAAGAAGGATGGGAGGAGGAAAAGGAGCATGAAGGAAAGAAGGTAAACGGAAGAGTAGAAAATGTGGAAGGAAGAGTGGAAGGTTGGAAAGAAAGGAAGGATGAAAATGATGGAAATGTGGAAAGTAGGGATGAAGGAAGTAATGAAGAAAAAGAGGAAAGGAACCAAAACAATAACACGGTAGAAAGGAAGACAAATGACGGAAGTGAGGAAAGAATGAAGGACGGGAGGAATAAAAGAGGAAAAGGAAAGTAAGATGGAAAAAAGGGAAGGTCGGATGAATGACAACAAGGACATGAAAGAAGGATGGAAATGGAGGGAAGGAAAGAAGAATGAGGAAGAAAAGGAGGATGAAAGGAAGGCAAGATAGCGCGGAAGGCGGGTTGGAAAACAGGATGGATGAAAGAAGGATGGGAGGAAGGAAAGTGGGGTGAAAGTGAGGAAAAAACAAATGAAAGGATGGATGAAAAATGATGGACGAAAGAAAAGAAGGAAGGTAAGACGAAAAAAAGGAAGGCAGGGCGTAAGGAAGGAAGAGTGAAAAGTGAATCGCTTAATAGAGAATCGAGGGAAGGAGCTCAGCGTGACCCCGACTGGAAACCCGAAAACGAAAAACCTTATCCTGCAACAAACCCAATTTGCAAACCCTGGCTTACAAACGCAAACGCTTCCGTGACACGTTCAGTTACAAGCCGGTTCTGATTATCGATGCAAGCCGGTTCTGATCATCGACGGCCGTTTTTGCCTCCATCATATTCGGCCACGGCGGCGGCGGCGCCGGGCGGCGGGACTCTGCAGCGAACCAAGTTGCCGTGCAGCCGCAGGTCCCGGCAGGCCCGCCAGCTGCGGCGTTCCTGTGGCGCTGACAGCCGCTGCGGGCGCAGGCACCTCACACAAGTCGGGACAAAACAAGCGCAGCTTGCGTGGCGCCTCCGGTCTTGTCTGCTTCATACCTGACGTGTCGGGTCTTGCCCGCAGCCTCAATAACACGGACCACTCCGGAGTTTTCGGCCTCCTTTTTTTTTTTGAACCCTTCTACTGTGGCAAATCTCTACATTGGAATTTAGCGAGAAACATTGGAATTTCGATAAATATGGAAATGGACAGTGTTTTTGGTGAAGCAGTATGTGGTTCAAGGTTGTTTTGGTTACGAAATGCTATTTTAGGAATGCTCAAATTTGGCCCCAAAAAGGTATTATTTTTTCAATATCAATAATGTATGACTTTAACTCATTCACTGGCAGCCATTTTCACTGAAGCAACCCCCTTCACTCCCGGATGTTATACTGGATTTTGACAGATTTTGCAAGGTCCACAGTCTCTTCTTTTCATCTGTTTCCGTTTTGCAGCAATTAGCATTAGCAATATAGCTTCATCATTATTCACAAATCTGTTTAAAACAGTGGGGGAAACATGGCCCTGGTTGATCTCTTATACTCTGCCGCCACCAGCTGGCCGTTTTTTGTAATAACTAGCATTTCTTCAACCGTTCTCTGCAGTTGAAAGGGCTGCCTTCTGTACGCACTAGCATAAACAACGTATAAATGCGTCTTTGGGACACTGAAAACATTTAAAATAGAACGTATTTATACGTTTTTGGGGGAGCAAATGAGTTAATTAGCCGAATGTGTTGATTGACTGCAAGTAAACGTAGCGACTGGCATCACTGCCCCAAATGATACTTTCAACTTCACGTCAACTTTAGCATCCATCCATGTATGAACTTTTCCACAACATGAGGCCAAATCGTAAAAAAAAAAAAAAAAACTTCCCCCGCCACCTCCTCCGCCTCTTGCTGCACCTTCAGTAGCTTCCAAGGGCGAGTGCGGACACGCTCGCTGACACAAACAAGTCTCGGCCCCATTTCGTGAGGCGTGGGACGGGCCCGCAGATGTTCCCGGGACAAGCCGCGTCTTGCCGCCTTTCGCTGGAACACTCTTTGAGACAAACCCCGCCTCCTCCTCCTCCTCCTCCTCCTGCGCCGCAATTGACTCGAAAAGGGAGTATTGACACAAGTCTTCCCTCCATCCATTACTGTAATCCCGGCGACCCCCGAAGACAAACGCCGGCAATCTTCTCGACGCACAATGGAGGCCGAGGATAAGCTTTTGGCAACACGCCGTTAATTCCGAGTTGGGAGATCAGTGATGGAGGAAGAGGAAGAAGGTGGGGAAGGTTTTCTGGGAAGAGGTGGACGGGAGGTGTTGTGTGTCACCGCCCCCCCCCCCCACCCCCACCCCGTCCGTCTTCCCAGACAGGAAGAAGTGGAGCGATGGGGCGAGGATTAGGCGCGTCTCCGTGAGAGTCGCCGTCAGAAAGGAACCGCTGACCATCTTAGGCGGCTTCACCGACTTCAGCGCAGCTTCATGCCTTGATTTGCTTTATGGTTTTTCTTCATTTTGAGTTCAACAACATCAAAAATGTTCATCTGCTCTTTCATCATCGTTACCGCCTTATTATAAATGAATGATTACATTATTTTTGTGGGGGGGGTTTTTTGGGGACAAAAAAAAATGCATAGACGTTTTGTTTTTGGCAGGTCTGATATAGAAATAAAAAATAATAGAGCATCATCGAGAAGTCATCTTCAGAAAATATATGGGGTGATGAATATATAGAAAAGTTTTAAAAAATCCATTTAGTTTTTCAATTTGATTCTCCATTTTATATATGTTTTTAAATATTTTTTATAATTAAAATATACATGGTCTAAACAAAAAAGCAATAAGAAAATAGTCTAAACTTTGTTCATAATTAAAAAATAGATTTTTTTTTAAAAGCATATATATTGGGGAGGGTTTTTTCCTCCTTTAATTGATCATTTATTCAAATCACTTTTATTTGAAAAAATATAAACATGTCCAAAAAATGACAATTCATGTATTAATTTAATAGAATTGTTTTAATTTGTAATTTTTGAAATTTTTTTATCTTTATCTTTTGTTATATAAATAGATATTAAATATTTTTTATCAATAACATGTACATTTTGCAAATGTTGTTTAATGTATATATATTTTGAAAAAATCATAATATATTTTTTTCTAATTGTATTTCCTCATTTGAAAAATTTGCTTAAATGGTCTAGGTTTTATTTTATAATTTAAAAAATAATTTCATACAGTTCCTAATTTTCCTAATTTTTTTTGTTTTTGTTTTAAATATTATTTCAGGGTTTCCTACCTTGTCAAAAATTATTCACATGGGCGGGGGGGAATTCATCCATCCATTTTCCAAACCTCTTATCCTTTTTTTAATTGTGAATTTGTTTTCAAATACTACACACAAAAAAAAACATTAGCAAAAAAATAAATGCTTTACTCCAAATAGATCTCTAGCAATGTTGAGACACAATTGCTGTAACATAACAACTGTGTTGAAACATTCAATTGTAGTTTTTAACGGTTTATATTATTTTGTAATATTTGTGTTGGGATCCGATCATGTTTTTGTGTGACCAGCAGTTTTGTCATGCGGGGTGTGGCCTTTATAGACAAAACACTGCGCGGGAATATGGATGCTGTCACACCTTCCCCGTTCCCAGCCCTGCATTGCGCAATTTTGTATGTTGTCATGTCACATGACCTCCATGACATCACTTCCTGCCAACTCATTTGCTTCACAAAATAGACGTTTAAAGCCATAATAGAAGATAAAGAATCTATCCAACGCTGATTTAAATTTATTTATTTTTTTTACACGAAACCCAAACAATGGCTGCATCTTGACAATTGCTTTCAACACAACAGGACTCGAGAAGTCAATGTCAGGTGTCCCATTTCCAGCTTCTGTTCCGGCTCTGATTCTACAACAGTGATGAAAACACAACCTTGGGGGAAGTAATAACAATTTACGGCGTTCAAAGCCCTGACAGTGAGTTAAAGTTTATGGCGGTGTGATGACAGAGGTCACTGCCGTCCGTCCAGGTGTGGCCACGTGACGCCAGGCGACCGCTCTGTCATTACCTGCCACATCTGCTACATGGCCACAGGCTCCTTTAAAATCATTCGTTCCCAGAAGTGCAATTGACTGGATTTTCGCTCCTATTTTTCATGATGCTTGTCCTGATTTTGGGACGCAGTGTTGTTGCGTGAAATGATTCTAATTGTGCGAAAGAGGCTACATAATGAAAATGGCTGACGGGTATGCAAAGTGGTGTCTGCACATGTATAGACATGGCAAACCCCGTGTTTTCTAATGACCTGACTGAGATGCAGTGTTGCTGCGTGAAAGTGTTGCTGATGAGGCTACACAATGAAAATGGCAGGCACTGACCTTAACTAATTCATTACTGTATGTCAAAATGGGATTGCGGGATGGTGTGAACTTCTGATGCATCTATTGTGCTGAAGGAGGCTACACAAAGAAAATGTCAAAGAGGCATACAGCGGGAATTTGTATACACCTGCCACTCACTTCTCTCTGTTGCGTTGAAAGCAATTGTCAGGCAAGCATCGACGTCATCCAATTTTCTGAGTGTTGACTGGCTCGGTGTGAAAGAGGCCACACAATGAAAACTGCAAGTGAGTATTCAGTTTGCAAACACCTGCCACTTTTTGCGCCATTGTGTTTAAAATATCAAATGAACGATATCAAATGAACCGATTGCTGACTGGGTCTCTGTGTGAAACAGGCTACATAATGAAAGCAACTGCCACTCACTTCTGGCGCATTCATTGTGTTGAAAGCAACTCCCAGACGAGCGGTGATGTCATCGAAGAATCTGTGATTGGTTCTTTGTATGAAAAAGGCTACACAATGAAAACTGCAAGTGAGTATACACTTTGCATATACCTGCCACTTTTTGCGCCATTGTCTTAAAAATATTCAATTAACAATATCAAATGATTGTGTGAAACAGGCTACACAATGAAAGCGGTAAATGACTATAGAGCACCTGCCACTCACTTCTGGCACATTTGAGCAGTGACATCATCTAAGAATCTGTGATTGGCTCTTTGTATGACAAAGGCTACACAATGAAAACTGCAGTCTGTAAATACCTGCCACTCCGTCCTTGCACTTGTTGTGTTGAAAGCAATTGTTAGACTCGACTGGCATTTTTATTTTTTTTTTTTACGGGGTCCTCATATGAAGGAGGCTACACAATGAAAAAGAGCAGACGAGTATCCCGCATCCACAAAACGGCGGCCTTACCGTCCAGGTTGCCGACTTGGCGGTGCTGGACTGCTGGAAGGACACGTCGAAGGTGTGCGGTCCGGCGTAGTCGGTGTTGGACGGGATGGCGGGCGAGGGCGACAGCGCGTCAAAGGTGGAGCTGGGCTGGGCGTAGGGCGACGGCGCCGTCACGCCGTTCTGGGCGTGATCCGTGTTGTACGGGCTGGTGGAGGTGGAGCCTCCGTTCTGGATGTTCTGCTCCATGCTGTTCAGCAGGCCCAGGTTGGTGTACTGGGACTGGCGGACGACAACAAACGACATTTATTGACAGAATGCGTAGAAGCTTGTTTGACGTGACTTTTACGGAAAAGAGACCATTTTGATTTCCATGTTTGTTGTCAACCGAGTTCTCATCTGCAGTTCCGCGGTGATTAGTCGCACTTGCCTAGCTCACTTCAATAGCACTAGCATTAGCCGTAGCATTAGCCGTAGCATTAGCCGTAGCATTAGCAGTAGCGTTGCTTTGTGTGGTCAGATGACGTCACAGGAAAAAAGTAGTCAAGATAAAAAATGCAGTTGGAGGATTCTTGCTGAAGAATCGAGGCACAAACTGGAAATTGAAAGTGACTTGACTTGGATCTGCCATTTCCACAAATATTCCAGTGGGAAGCGAATGGTTACTTTACTCAGCCCGGCTCGAGCTGAATACATTTCACAATATTTTCGTGTTCAACGTGCAGGGATAAAATGTACATGAGACGTTTTGCTAGTTGAATAAATAGTTTTGGAATCAATGAATAATCATTTTTATTAATAGTGATTTCAATATCATCATAATCATGATTATTATTTTCCCCATAATTGCCCAGCTAATTAAATATTTTACTTTTGTTAAAGATTATCTTACAGCTAACAAAACCCCAAAATTCAACATCAAGAAGGAATGATCCCCCAAAAAATAGTTCCAATATAGAAATTAGGAAGCGTTTAAGTCATCCATATACTTCTTGAATCAAACCAAATGAACTTTTCAATAAATGGCTCACAGATGCTTTGATTTAAAATAAAAAAATGCACAGCCAAAATATATAAAAAATATATATAATGTGAAAACTCCTCATAACATCTGCTAACAACCCAGGTTTGACATACTTCTTAAACATCAATTACTATTTTCCTATTATCCATGGCATCATAGGGGCATTGCAAAAAGTGCACAAAAACAAAGAGAGGATTCCACAGAATTGGTAACATTCCTGGTGGCAACATGCATTTGTGAATAGATAGGCGAGGCGTCAATGTATGCCAATTGTTGAATATTAATTGCTGATGTTTTCTTTAATCCACAAAAATGAGCTTGTCATTAGGGATCAACACAGGGGGAAAGTCTTCAACTATTTGTTTCTGCTTGAGGGGGAAATACAGAAGTATTGTTAGCCTAATTGCCTTCGTGCCTAAAAGTATCTCGAAATCAACCTCGATCTTTATGGACAACATTTTCCATTTAATACAGAGCAGTGAGGGATTATGTGACACTTGTGCACTTAAAAATACCACAAAGTCTGGTCCTCACTCCTGGAAAACAAGATCAAAGCTAAATGGCGCTAAACACAGTCGGGCGCTAACGGCTAACGCTGCTAATGAACCATCTTCGCCTTCCAGGAGATAAAAGATCCAAAACATATCCGTCTTCAAACGCACTCATTCCGTTCCGTTTATAAGCGCCGCATTCCGAGACGGCCATCAATCTGTGGCAGATTTATTTCCAGCCCCTCCCGGAATGACCACAGCTGTCTCGCCCACTCGCACCCCTCCTGGTTGGCCAGGTGTTAGCGGACCCTTATGAAACTCTGCTTTGCGCACATAAACACACACAAGGAAAGGCACCACCGCAACGGGGTCATCCCAGTGCGGGCGGGATGCGGGTCAAAAACCCCGACGAGGCCCCGCTAAGCTCCGGAAACGCTTAAAAGGGTCTGGGGGACACAAAGGTGCAGGCCATGCAGGTGTTGACTTTGTCCCCCGAAATCCGCCTCAAAGCCATCCAGTCGGGCGTCTTTCACGCGCATACCAAAGCCAAAATAAAGTCAACAGCTGATCATGAAAGATTGATTTTATTCTTGAACTCATTGACTCGCAGCCATTTTCACTGAAGCAACTCCCTTTGCTCCTGTTTTACTAGATTTGGCAAGGCCCACACAATATTGTGTTCTATTGCTATAAAAACATGGAAGCTACCAAAAGAAAGATTAGAGTCTCTTCTTTCATCAGGAACAAAGTATATTTCTATCTGTTTCTGTTTTGCAGCAGTTTATAGCTAAGTTTCGCCAATATTCACATTCCTGGCTTTTTTGCAACTTGGCCCTGGTTGATCTCTTATACTCTGCTGCCACCTGCTGGCCGTTTTTGTAATAACTACCATTGCTTTAAGCGACCTCTTCACCTCAGAAGCTGCATCAAAGCCTTCTGTGTGCTCTAGCATAAAAAAAGCATAAACAAAACACGTGTAAACACGTTTTTGGGAGTGAAGGACAAAATATTAAAAAAACGTTTTTACACGTTTTTGGGATTTGAATGAGTTACTTTCCTCCAGGTTTGATTACTGCAAATCACTCTTCTCGCAATCACTCTCTTGCCTAATATGCAGCAGCTCGGCCGCTTAATCAGACAGCAAAATAACTTTGGCATCACTACATTGGCTTCCAGTTTGTTGAACTCATTTTCTCCCAGAAACGTACGATTTTAAATATTACAAGTGTCCCAAAAATGTTTTTGTTTTTTTATGCTAGAGCATACAAATGCAGCTTCTGAACTGCAGAGAACGGGCAAAGCAAAGGTAGTTATTACAAAAACGGCCAGTAGTTGGCAGCAAAGTATAAGAGATCAACCAGGGCCATTTTGCAAAAAAGCTCTTTTTGTCAGAGTTTTCACCAGGAATGTGAATATTGGCAAAATTGATCTATATTCTAATGCTAATTGCTGCAAAACGGAAACAGACAGAAATATACTTTTTTTTCCTGACGAAAGAAGAGACTCTAATCTTTCGTGTGGTAGGTTCCATGTTTTGATAGCAATCGAACACAGTGAAAATGGCTGCCAGTGAATGAGTTAAGAATGAAGAACACACGTGTTGTAAAGATGCTACTGTATATAGATTAAGTTATCATGAACACTGTAAAAAGTTGTAAACATGTCAACTTCAACTGTGAAAGGTGGCTTTTCTCATGCTGCCATTCCACAGAAATGGAAAGAAAAGTGAGAAATGCCATCTTTTACAATAAAATATGGCACTTTTCATCCTTTTATCTGTACAACAGCAAGAGATTGAAGAAAAAAGTGTCAAATTGCTGACTTCATCATCATCACATCACCAAAAAAGTACGCACAAAAGCCAGGAATCATTCTTGCGCAATTCCGTCTTTTCCCCGAATGAGTGACATCACTGCCTCGTCGGGTAGCGGGTGGGGGGGGGGGGGGGTGCATGCTGGTAGGGGTGCGCTAGGATGACGCGGAAGCGACAAGCGATAATGATCAAATATCAGTGGGAAGAAAGAAAAGGCATCCGAATTCCAGACGCTTGAGAAGAAATGGCCGCTCATCACAGATTTGCTGTTTAATTGCCTGGAAGTCAGGATCACGCCTTTGATTAAAAAAAAAACACAAAAAAAAATCTCCTTGATGTGACTCCGCCATAATGGCCGTTTAATAAGTGCCTCCGGAACATTCCGAGGACTTTGGGAACGTAAATCAACGTCCTTGACAGGTACTTTTTTTCTCCCCTGAGGGTCACCAAGTCCGCTTGGAGGCTCTTTGGAAGCAATTGAGGCCAAATGCCAGCAGAAATTGCATCAAGGAAACACAAGGAAGGTTTTCGGACCAACACAGCAGCTTACAAGTTTTCGAGAGAATTGTTTACAGCGTCGTGAAAAGTTCATCGCCATAGCAACTTCCGGGTTCGTGGTCCCACTATTTTGTAGGATTGACCCGATCAGGATTTTGGACCTGATCAGCGAGTAAAAAAAAAAAAAAAAAAGATATCCGATCAACGACTGGAACAGAAGATATCTAAACCACAAACAGCCAATTAATAGTCATTAAAGGAGGCGTGTCTGTGGGGTGATTTTGGGGGGGGGGGGGGGGTCTTGGTGGTGGTCTCTCGGCACCTTTTGGCAGCAGCTGATTGTATCAACATCAACACACCATTACAGCAATTACCAGCCCCGGACGGACGCATTGTCCGCTTCTAAGGGGGGCTTTTGTGGGGGGGGGGGCTTTGCAACACGATCCCCAACGGCTCAGCGGTGGGATTGAGCCGGACACCACTTAACCCCCCCCCCCCCACCTTGCTTAACAGCAGGTTGAAAGACAGCGACCCCACACACCTGCTAAATGCTACCTGCAATCTGAGAGGGCCGCCACACACACACACAAAAAACACATTTTTAAAAACTACAACATATACTGTACAAATCGTTAGCCAAATAGCGTAATCACATATGTCAAATAAAAGAAATATTAATTTACTCGCCAAAAATATATATATATTTTTTAAAGTTTTTGAAAACATTCAAAGATAGGCAACTACGCCATTAGGCTAACGATAAATAACTTTATTGACAACATAACGGCACACCAGCAAATCACTCACAAAGACCTTTCATGGGAGGTGTGGTTTGTCTCAAAATGAAAAAAAAAAAAAAGTTTTGTTCATGTTCTCCAAAACATGACCTAGGCAACTATTATTAGGCCAACGATGTAAAAAAGAAAAATTTAATAATAAATACATAAATTGTTTAAAGTAATCAAATATAAAAAAATATGTATTAACACTACATGTGAATCCTTGAATATGAAAATTCATTTAATTTTTTTTTATTAAATTAAATTAATTTGTAGGTTGCTCAAATTCCATGGATGCATATTTGGGGGATTATTCATACAAATAAATAAATAAATAAATGTATAGTTAACATTAAAATATACTTTAAAGAACCATGTTTTTTTAAGAAATACATACAAAAATACAACATAAATAACCAAATGTAGCCAGTTGCACTGTTAGCTGAATCCATTATTTTGGGGGCGTAAAAAAATACTTTTCATTAAAAAAAAAAAAAAATTATACTCGAAAAACGTATTTAATTAAATTTAGAAAAAAATACCAAATGCAATCATTTTTAAAAAATAATAAATATCCACAATAAGCTGGTTGCACTGATAATATTGCGCAAAACTATGGAGTTGGACATTTCCCACTTCCGCCTGCAGGAACAGTGCAACGGAATGCAAGTTGCACACCACAAAAGGCCGAGTTGTCATCACAACCCCTGCGACCCGAGCCTGACGCTTGCACCAAAGACCAAAAGCACCGGCTGATGCAAGACGATCCCTTGTGAAAAAAAAACTCAACTCGACCGGGAAACACTTTCAAAGCAACTCGACGGAGTGTCCAAATCACAAGAGCGGCTCGTGTTGACATCAATCGCAGCCAACGAACTCACGATTGCTTTTCCGCAGTCAGCAACACATTTTTCAATGCGTTTTCACTTTGGTGCCACAAAGTGCTCAACCGGGTGTGCTACATTAAAACACACCAAAATAAATCACAACTTTTCACATGCGGAAGCTCCGGGAAACATCGAAGAACATTAAAAAAAAAAAAACTTCAATTAAACGTTGACACAGGCTGTGTTTTCCAAGGTGTGGTTCGCAGGAAGCCAGGATGACATCAAGTACAATTGCAGGGTAACAAGCACACGCTCAACACAAGCGAAATAAACATCAAAAAATGGGTGAAAGAAACAAGTTGGGTTTCAAAGTGTGACTGACGTTGCCTGAAGAAATCAAAATGACATCAAAACGATATATTCCATCTGCTCTCAGTTATGCACAAGCTACCAATTCAAAACTCAAACATCCCACCAATAACTTTAAAATGATTCTCAACACATTCTCCCCTACAAATATTGTCGCTAAAGAAAGAAACAACATTCTTAGTGTGCTTAAGGAAAACACAAAAGCGGCAGCCACATTGCGGATACAGAAGCTGTTAATGTCAAATGAGACATCCTAGCAATGACCAAAATCAATTTTTATAGATTTTTACAGAGTTTTTTTTTTATACCCACCAACAAAAATTGTCACCCAAAGAAAATCAACACGATATTGAAATGACAATAAAGTCCAGTTGAGTCTCGACACATGCAAAAAAAACACTATAGAAAATCAATATGAGAAGGACAAAATGTCAAATATTTTTGGATTCACGAAGCCAAGTCATTATAGTGATGAAGAATTGAATTATTTAAAAAAAAAAAAAATTTACGAGTTTTTTGTGTCAAGATTTTTCTGTACTTTTTCCCCCCTAGAATGTTTGTCCTTCAGTAACAAAAAACAAAGTGTAGTGAATGACAATTGTTTACATTTTATTCTGAAAATAAAATCATATAATATTCCTTTTTTGCAGTAGCATCAAAAGAAAAAAACTCTCCTAAAAACATTTGATGCTTAAAAAGTTTTGCCCGCACATCCGGCTGTTTACATTCCGCGCATGCTAACATTCACATTCCTTTTCGTCCAGCAAATCCAACAAAAACGAAAACTCGATTAATCCAAGATTTGACCCTTTTTTTGGGGGGTGTTGCCCATTTGAGGCCTAAAAGCTTACCTCGCTGTAGGGCGTACTGGCGCCCGTCTCCAGGTACAACATGTTGGCGCTGAGATTGAGCAGGGCGGCTGCTGTTTGCTCCACCGGCTCCAGGATTCCCCCCTGAAAAATCTTTACTGGGTACGGTGCGCAAATGGCGCTGAATTGGTGGAGGTGGTGGTTGGGGGGTGGGGGGGGTAGACGGGATGCTTAAGTAGCGGACAGGCCAAGACGAGAAGAAGAAGAAGAAGAAGAAGAAGAAGAAGAAGCTCCTACAAAAGCCATGGGAGGACGCTTATATACCGTGAAGGTGTTAGTGGGGGGGGGGGGGTTCGGGGAGGGAGGGGTGTAAGGTCTACCTGTAAGCTAACTGAGTCCACGCCCATCTTGGGAAGACGAGGCTGTGGCTTCTTCAAGAACTGCTCAAGTGCTTTTGTCCCAATGGGAGGAACAGAAAACTGGAAATTTGAATGCGTTACAATCAGATTGAAGTGGTGCCTTGTCTTAAGAGTGCACCCAACTTAAGAGCTTACATTTCAAATGTTAAATTAAAAAAATTCTCAGAATTTTTTTTATAAATCTGTGAATAGGTGACTGCGCCAAATGGTCAACTGTATTTGAATTCATTAGGGGTGCTAATGCTAACTGCTAACACAATGTTTTTTGACTTTCGTTTTCTAAGAATGAAGGCAAATAAATCATACATCACAAGCCAGTAACATTTCTAAAGTTTTTTTTTTTTTTTTTTTTTACACAAAATGTCGTTTAAAAATGCTAATAAAAAGGTACAACAAAACACACCATTCAGTTTTAAGCATTTTTTTTGTAAAAATGCTATCAAAAAGATACACTAGTAAGACAAACTACTAAAATTTAAGCGACCTTTGGAAGTCTTCTGAAAGTGACAACAAAATGGTATGCTATTGCTAATAAACCAAACCGCTAACATTTAAGCAGCTTTTTTATTGACAAAAAAAGGCCCAAAAAATGATAAGCCAAAAAAAACAAAAAACAACGGCGTCTAAGCATTTTATAAAAATGTCTTCTGAAAGTGATATCCCACAAAAACAATCTACTAACGTCTGAGCTTCAAAACTTTAACATCCCAGTAAAACAAACTGTCAACATGAAAAGAATCTTTTCAGATAACCTTTTAAGTGTTTTTTTTTTTTTTTTTACAAAATGCTAACAAAACCATACACAAACAAAACCCTTAGCATTTAAGCTAAAAATGCTTCTAAAAATGCTTACATGAAGTAAAAGGTAACAATTAAGCCTCCCTTTTAATTGACACCTTCTAAAAATGCTAACAAAATAAAATGTCATTTTGCCAAAATGCTCATAAATTTGGTAAGATAATAAAACAAACACTTCAATAAAGACAAAACACAACAAAACAAAACAACTCTTGATCAATCTGTTAAGGACGAAGGCCTGGAGTGAGAGTGGCAGCTGCCAGTCGCGTTAGCATACCAATGACCTCCCCCAAGCAACAAATAACACACCAGAAAACCACCACAAACAAACAAACAATGTGTTTGCCTTGTACTGTATTGTATCCTTACAAATAAGTCGTGTGCACGCGTTTTGGGAAGACGCCGTTAGCTCGATGCTAATACAAGCTCATTAGCCAAGTCGCTATGTCAAAAGCGACCCCCGATACGTTTCGATTCACTCCAAGTATGATACGATTCACCAATGATGATGTGATTCATGCAAATGACGATACAAGACGATTCAAGCCAGCCGTGATGGGGTTAATTCCTATTAAAGATACATTTTCATTACAATGTGATATGACGACGTTACCATTTGATTCCGTTTGATATGATTCGCTCAAATTATGAAGAAACTCACTCTAATTATGATGTGATTCAATGTATGATATGAATCAATTCAATCAATTATATCATTTGTATCTTAGGTGATTTTTTAAAAAAAAAACTCGACATGCAGCTAATTTAGCAACCAGCTACGCGTGCACGTAACATCATCGCATCAAGTTTTTCTTCTCTCGTCATAATTCCAACTTCATGAATGCAAACCGAGCGTTGCTTGAACATAATTAGAAGTTTGTTTCGGTGGGCTAATGATCCCCCTCGCAAGGCTGCAGGACACTTTAAAGCGTTGATGGGTTGACCCCCAACCCCCACCGCCCCGTGGGCGCCGCCGCCCGCCCCGGGCCGTGCAACACAGGGCGGGGCTGCAGATTGGAGACACTGACTTGACTGCAGCTCGAGTCCTTCACGAGACTTGAATTCATTCTGACCAAAGGGCAACAGGGCCACGCCTCCTTTTAAAGGTCACTCGGACCATCCCACCACGAGGGCAAAATTTGATTTGTATACATTTAAAGGGACCCTAATAAATTTTTATTTTATTTATATTTTATTTTATTTAGTATGTCTTATTTTTATATATTGATGAAAAAATAAATTATTAACAATAATAATAATAATAATAGTGGGTATTGTTAACAATCAAACATGCTGACCCGATTCATTGAACTCGTTTGCTAAACCAAACAGCAGCACCTACCAAGGCACTTGGATGAATATTTCTAGTTTTATTTAGCATGTCTTATTCTTATATATTGATCCAAAATAAATAAATAAATAATAACAATAAAATAATACTAATATGATAACATAATAATAATAGTAATAATAATAAAGGGTATTGTTAACAATCAAACATGCTGACCCGATTCATTGAACTATTTTGCTAACCAAAACAGCAGCACCGACCAAGGCACTTGGATGTATATCTCTAGTTTTATTTAGTATGTATTATTTTTATATATTGATCAAAAAAAAAATAAATAATAATAATAACAGCGGTTATTGTTAACAATCAAACATGTTGACCCGATTCATTGAACTCGTTTGCTAAACCAAACAGCAGCACCTACCAAGGCCCTTGGATGTATATCTCTAGGAATGATCATATCCTAATCATGACACATCAGAGCATAACTTAATATCACCTTTAATGGCGCGCTAGGCGCCACTGTGATAAGCAGATTCCTGCCTCAGTAGGTGCTGCTGTTTTAATTAGCAACAACTGTTCATGACCTGAGGTAGTTGCACTAACTCCCTCATACGTTCATCTTGTGTTCATCTTGAGATTCAACGTTTCCAGCCTTTAGGCCTGGCTTACTGCATTCACACATTGTCCCTATAAAATGTCTACCATCCCGAGTAAGGCAAAATACTGACGGACTTTTACCAGCAGACAGGAAGCGCTAACGCAAACACGTAACGCGATCCCCCCTCCCGAGTGACGACCGAGCCACTGTGCGCCTCTGAAAAGGTGCGCCGTCGCCACCTAATCAGACCCCCCCCCACCCCCGCCCCCCCTTGACTCAACACACAGCTGATCCCCGTGTTATCAATGTGTAAAATCAGCTGTTTGAGGGGCAGGATATAACGTTTCTTCAGCCACTACATTCCTCAGCGTTATTCTAACCCTCGTCTTTGCCTCCCCCGAACCTCCATCACGACACTCTTCAACGGGTGGGGTGGAGGTGAGGGATCGGGGAGACACCCACACTGATCGATGAGAGATGGGAGTTGTGTTAAATTGTCGCCCTGCAGCTACAAGAGGGATGGGGGGGGGGGGGGTGTGGAGGAATTTCAGATTAAACATAAAACCCTCCACCATACAAATAAGCTCCTCCGGGGCACTAAACACACGAAGCTGACATTTAATGACTCAACAGAGGCGCACCTCAAGGAGGCTGGAGGGGGCGGGAACAGATAACATGCTAACACTCACGCATTCTTCATCCTCTGCGTAGAACGACGTTATTACTGCATCTTACTGAGGAGCGATTGCCACCCTGTATGCCCCGTATGTCCGTATTATACTGCCCCCGGTGGCCAAGGCGCGCATGCCAGAAGGAGCAGCACAATGTTCATTCGCGTGAAGCAAAAAATGTGGCAATTTTTTTTTTTAATTCTATATGATGATGTCATAATCGTACGCTAAAGTTCAATTTCATAGAGTGCTATTTTTCTTATTAAACAACGAAAAAAGCGTCAACTTATGTAATGTTATTTGATGTCAAAGTTGGCTGTTATCATTAAAAGTGATGCAAGTAGCAGCGAAAGACTTTTCAATCTGGAGTAACATAACATTGCACATTGCTTTTAAATGACAGCAACTATTTTGGAAGTGGTGGTGGTGCGAGGCGGAGAGGGTGAGGATGGGGTACACGGGTCAGGGCCATCATTCATCAAGAGAGCATGGCCCCTCCCCTTTGGGGGAGGCGACATCACTCAGCTCTACAAGCCACATTTAGATTTGCGACGTTTCCCAGCCTGCAGACTTCCTTGCGGGCTTCTCAAAATGAGGGTCACATTTTTCGACTTCCTGAGTGTCAAGACTAGAAAAACTGCACAGGTTCAAATAAAAACAACCCGCAACCCCCCCTAAAAAAATACATTTCCAGGGGTCCTTTAGAGACTGAAGAGGTTTTGTCAGAACATTAGATTTAATTACATGAAATGTAATCATAAAAAGCATAATAACTTGCCATAAAATAAGAAACTTATCTCCACTATCTCGTACCCTCACTAGTAATTACGAAAATTCGGCCCCTGAAGCCAGTTTTAATTAGCAACATGGAATTTGGCAGGCTTATTTATTATGAGTGGACCAACCAAAAAGTCTGAAGAACCCATGGTTGAAAACACACAGGTCAGCCATTTTGGTTTCAAGCGGACATTTTTGTATGTGGTGAAATTTGGTGAGCCGCCACAACAACTCCACAATTTTGAAAATCCAGCCCCGGAAGTTGGTTTCAATTAGCAACGTGAATTTGGTCAAAGTCTCAAGAAGCTATTGCTGAAAAGACAGAAACTCTGCCATTTTGTTTACAAACAGCCATTGTGTTTTTTGGGGGGGGGTTCCTTTAAAGAAAATTTGACCTGGAGATTTTGTCAAATTGTTACCAAATTTCAACCTGGACAGATGGGTGACACTAAATTGTGAAATGCTTTTTTTTAAAAAATTTTTATCATAACGTGTTGGCGGAGCATGGTGGCAAAGTCAAAAAGAAAATTCAAAACCAAAAAATCCGCCCCTGAAGCCAGTTTAAGTTAGCAACCTGAAATTTGGTAGTCTATCATGAGCAGAGCCACCAAAAAGTCTCAACTTCGCACCTGTGCCTGAAATGACATAGCAAAGCTACTCCTTTGGATCGAAGCAGCCATTTTGGAGTCAATTTGGCCATTTCCGTGGCTCCTTCAAAGACGGATTGTCAAAGAAAATTCGTCAAATTGCTACCAAACGGAAACATTTGCATTGACATCATCGCATGCGGGGGGGGGGGGGGGGGCTGCTTTGTGATGACTGGCGGTACCGCGGCATTAGCTAAAAACATCTCCACTGTTACTTTTTGAAAAGCGAAAGCAAACTTTTCCCGGCACGTCAGCTACATATATGAAGCAGCACACACACACCTCCACCACCCCGAGGGGGTCTGCAGGGGTCAGAGTGCACTGTGAGATCATATCAGCGAGCCCCCAGAGACAACATCTGCTGATAACGCTACTGGTGAAGCTGCTCTGCATCAAAGTCCATCCCGGGGAAATTCCGTTGGAGCGACTTGATGACCGCTTCAAGCCAAAGTCACCCGCAGCTTATTTCATTTCATGGCGGCCAATCGCGGAACTTGTTGTCACGGGTTGTTAGCCGTGGAAACGACAGCGTGTCTATAAAGTGCAAACAAAGCGATCGTACTCACAGCTAGCGTGTCATCTGGCTCGCGCATGGTGATGCAGTCCATGCTGATCTGGATGGTGTTCCCCCCCGCCGAGACGTGAGGTTGACCCTCGCCAAACGCTGAATGTAAAGACGAGCTAACGGACAGAAGAAAGACAAAGCGAAGACAATGAAATGACAGCGTTTGGTTAAAGCTAAATTCATCTACAGGTCAATAAGTCAAGTTTGTTTACAGACGTCAAAGTTAACTCTTTGACTGCCAAAAACGTTAAATAACGTTTAGTAAAATCCTATGGAGGAGTGCCAAAGACGTTAAAAGACGTTTGTTTCAAAACAGAGGTGAAACTAACCATTTTCTATTGTTGATTACTGAAAAACGGAATAAGGTAGAAACAAACTTTTTTTTCTGATGAAAGATGAGAGTCCAATCTTTCATTTGGTAGTATGTGTGTCCATAGTCTTAACACATAATTTTCTATGGACCTTGAAAGATCAGTCAAAATGCTTAAAATCGGCTGGCACTGGGGACAACCCGTTTCTGAAAACATCTGGCAGTCAAAGAGTTAAATGAAGGAGGGCTCTTTATTTTTTGTGATGTCATCACAGATGAGTAGTATCAATGACAAAAACGTCAAAAATAACCAAACTGCGGGTCAAATTGACGTAAGAAGAAGATCGGAGTAAAAGATCGGCCCATTTTTGACCCATAGTTGGGTTATTTTTGATCCAACTGTTTTTAGAGTGTGATGATAACCATAAAACAGGAAATGGGATTAACGCCGACCTAGCAAAGTGTTTTGAGTCCTGAGTCCAGACTCTTTTGGAAAATGTGATTTGGGCAAACTCACTGGTCCAGCATATCAAAGAGCTGGTTGAAGACGTCCTGGTTGAAGATCTCAGCGCTTGGCGCCGCCTGACCGTGGGACGAGGCGGCGAGGAAGGGGCCGTCCCTCCGCTCTCTGAGCCTGCGGGAACATCAACCGCCCACTGTCAGACGCGTGGGATTTCCAAATAAAAGAGCAATAAGCCGGCGCGTCAGCACGCTCGCAGGATGCCACCCAGCCGGCCAGCCGGCCAGCCAGCCAGCCAAACAGCCAGCCAGCCGCTCGGCCATTGTGAATATTTGCCGTGCACATAATGAGCTGAAAGGTGACACCTGCTTCACAACTCATGCCGCCATTGTTGACGCTCAAGTGGCGCACGCTCACATCCCTCCCCGGAGACAACTGGACCCCCCCCCCCCCCAATCGACACTGAATAGCGCCACCACTGTGACTTGTGCCATGAGTACAGCTGGACAGGCAATGTGGAGTGCAAACTATTTAAAGGGCCGCTGGAATTCCCCCCGACGGTGTCAACAAACACACACACACACACATTACACGCAATATGATCTGGCATGTGTGTAATAAAACAGTAATAATACATATATAAAAAATGCAAGAAAAATAAAGTCTCTTATGGATCTTGATTTGACAGTCAAAAAATTGTAGGCACAGTATGTATCGTAATACATATGTAAAGTCCTAAAGGCTTTTCACTGGCTCTCAGTCAGCCGTGCAAAACATTTGGAAATTCTGCTCCTGGTCTATAAATCACGGAAAGGAATTTTAACTGAAGGGTTAAAGAGATGCTGATTGAATATAAACCCGGTAGGTCTGAGCTCTGCAATAATCAGGCGGAGCCCTGAGCTCAAAGCAAAAGTGGTGAAGCAGCATTTAGCTGTAATGCTGCACGCAAATGGAATTAAACTGCCAGCAGGAGTGAAAACAACCACGAGAGCAAATGATTTTATATCCAGGTTAAGAAATGTTGCTTTTCCCTCATACTCTTAACTAAGATCTTCAAAACATTTTTAACTCATTTGCTACCAAAAACATATAAATACGTTCTATTTTAAATGTTTCAAGTGTCCCAAAGACGTTTTTGTTTTTTTTATGCTAGAGCATACAGAAGGCTTTGATGCAGCAACAGTTGAAGTCATGGTAGTAATTAGGAAAACGGCCAGGAGGTGGCAGCAGAGTATACGAGATCAACCAGGACCACGTTGAAAACAAGCTAATTTCCCCAGTGTTTTAAACAGATTTGGAATAATGATGAGACTCTAATCTTTCTTTTGGTAGGTTCCATGTTTCATAGCAATAGATAATGTGCAATATTATGTGGGCCTTGCAAAATAAATCAAAATCCAGTAAAACAGCCGGGAGCAAAGGGGGTTTCTTCAGTGAAAATGGCTGTGAGTGAATGATTTAAAAATCACTCACATTTTTTAAAGGACTCCTGTGCAAATAAAATTGGAACTGTCCAATAAATACCAGTGGGAGTGGGGGGGGGGGGGTGGTAGGTGTGGTTCAACCTGCTGACCTTTGCCAGGTCAAAAAGTACATCACACAGTTTGCCCCAGGGACATCTGGAAAACACTTAGAGACGTTCTTTTGGGGATTTGGATTCAGCTGTTAGAAATATGATTCATTATAAATATACCATTTATAGTGGTACACATTTGGTACAATTGGAAAATATATCTCAGATTAGTCATGTCTCTAAAGCGTCACCAATTTGTCTTGTAAACATGGTTTAAATTTGTTACCGATTGGGCAAAATTTCTTGTGCAAGTCCGTCTTTGAAAGAACCTTGGATTTTTTAATTTTTTTTAATAGTATGACTTCTGGAAAGTCTTTTGCTGGTCAACTCGTGATGGACATGCCTACCAAATTCTATATTTCAGAGTAAATCTGGCTCAGACATTTAAAATATCCAAAAGGCAATTTTGTGAGATCCCTCTGACCCTAATGAAGAGAATTAGCATGATTTTCAAGTGTTTGAAACGGGCAGAGAGAGTCAAGTGACGGATGCCTTTTGTTTGTCTGGGCGCGGGTGTCGGGTTTCCTCCGTCGGCCCGAGGCGAAGGCTGTCCGAGCGCCACTTAAAGACCTCCAGACGGGGGGCCGGTTCAGAGGTCAACTCTAAAAACAGGGCCGGCCCATTGTCTGCTGACGGCGGCCGATGAAAATGCAATCAAAACAAACAGACTTCTGCGGGCTTCTCCAGTGTCCTTATTAATCACTTGTTCAAAGATGCTCTGTCAGCCCCCCAACCTCAAAAAGGGCGACATGGCGGCCAAACAAAAGAAAGCCGCAGGTTTCTCCCGCACTTATCCCCCCCCGACTCCTGCAGCACAAGTGAAACAGTCTTAAGTCAAATCCTCTTCAGGTTTGGAATGCAAAGACGGACTCGGAGGACCAACGAGACGCTTTTCATACACGGCGCGCTACAGTTTTGGAATTAGCAACCCGGACGTCTGGTTAAAATCAACAGTATTAGAAAAACGCGTGCCATGTGCAGCTATCGCTAGCTGACAAACTGCTAAGAAACTGGCTAAAAGTCGCACGGCAAAGTTGATTCCATGGCAACACTGACATTAAACCCGCTGAAATGATCAACATTGCTGATTTAAAAAAACACTTTTTTTTTTTTTTTCAATATAAAACAGGCAACATACGAAACTGGTAAACATCAACATACAAACCCTACACAAGACGCACGCTTGATGTTTTTTTGTTGTTGTTGTTTTTATTTATTTAGTCATTTTTGGAGAATTTGTGCCACAATTTTAACAGCTAATATTTGACATAAACTCAGGTAAAAAGTCGTCCACGTCAACAGTGACATACAAACCCCTCATCAAACCTCAATCATCACATTTTGTTTTTATTGTTCTTATTTTTTTAGCATTTTTGTTGTTGAATTTGTGCTACGCTAACATTTGACACTGTGTTAAAACACTGGTAAAAAAAAGTGCTCCACATGCCCCCAAATTGTAAATAAAATAAAAAATAGTACTTTTATTTTTTTATTTGTTTTAATCTAAACACTGACACGCAAACTCTTTAATAGAGTCACATAATTAAAAAAAACAAACAACATAATTTGTCAAATCTGTGCTACAATTTAACAAGCTAACTCTCGCTAGCTCCTGCTAAGATGCCGATAAAAGGTTGGCCACTAAAATACAGTAAACCCCACTAAAAACGTTTTTATTTTCCTTCTCTCTTTTTTTTTTTTAAACAATTGTTTAATTTCGACTACATGTGCGACAGGTAACATTCTGTAGCGTTCAAATTGGCCACGACAGCCACTTGATGGCACTTAACACGTGCGCTTCCGCTTGTCCACCCGTCGCGCTTGACACTTAAAAATACATCCCGCCGTGGCGGCAGCTGAGGAAGCAGGCGGATGCAACTGTTGCCGGGCGACTTTTGGAGGGGGATTCCCAACTTCTGTCATTGACTTACAACCCCTTCTCACTGCATATACGCTACGTTAGCTGTGCTAGTTTTACGGGTATTTATTTGGTGCGATTTTGACCAACTCTGCTGTATGGATGCTCCAAACGAAGTTTTCGTTGTTCCCTTGTGACAATGACAATAAATATTCCGAATCTGAATCTAGCATCACTCGCAAGCCCTACTTACCGGTGAAAGGGAAAGTCGGGGTAGTACTGTACAGCCGCGTAGGGCGAATTCATGTTGTCATGCCAGATGGACAAAAGGTACTTAAAAGGCACTAGCACCGCATCTAGACCAACCAAAATGTGAAATCTAATTAAAGAAAAAAAATATCACTATAAATAGAAATCATCAGCATTAAAGTGCCTGAGGGTACAGTGCAGAGTGGGGAGCGTTATGAGATGTGTTTTGAATTTAGGTATTTCGGTTTCATTAGAAGGAGGGGCTTGATCGGCCAGAGCAACCAATCGGTGGCTACGCTGGTGTGTGCCACATATTACTCGCAAACACGCAGTTGCTAGGATATACATGTCATGCCAAGTTGACCCTGTTGCCCCAGCACACACACACACGCACGCACGCACGCACGCACGCACGCACGCACACACACACACACACACACACACACACGCGCGCGCGCGCGCCACTGCCAGTGCATGTGCCGTTTTGTTAGCCTTAGGCGCATAATGTTTATGTGACAATAAAAAAAATTGTTGAGTGTTCTTAATGCGTTTTAAATGTATATTGTATGTATATTTACATCATGTAGTTCCCGGGACTGACCTGAGAGAGGCAGCAAAGTGCCAGAAAAGTCAAATCACAACTCAAGAAGAAGAAGAAGAAGAAGAAGAAGAAGAAGCTAGGCTAGCTGTTATCTTGCTAACTCAATTCTTGCTAACTCCTCTCAGGGTGATGTAAGAAATAACTTAGCAGTTATTTTTAAAGCCACACACCCCTTCCAAAAAAAGTATAAAACAAAGTCCATTTCAAGGCATGGAGTTTAAATAACACAAACATCCCAACAGTGATGGCGCCACCAGTACTCCAATGCTAACACCACAAAAACGTTTTATCATTAAAAACAAACAAACCAAAAAACAATGCAAGCTGATGGTTACTTTTGAACATCCAGGCAAGGCCTTTGTCCCTTCAACACTCACAAAATAAAAGCACTTATTAAGCGTTACTTCAGTCATGCTAACAATATGACAAACATTTTTTTTTTTAACCATAATCTAGACTCGCATAGATTGGCCGCTGATTTTCAACACTGTCGCCCCCGACGCAGACTTAAAAATCATCCCCTTTAATATGTTCAAAATATACCATGAACACTTTTGACTACAATCTAAATACGCAGAACTCGTATCGGCAATTTTCAACATCCTGAGAGATCCCATTGTTGCCTCAGCCCTTGAACCTCCATCGTATCGGGCTCAAGAAGGAAAGGTATGAGGAGTTTGAGCGATGAGCGTTTATTCCCCCCCGGTGCATTATCAAGCGGCACTCTCCCGACGTCTCGGCATGAGAGTGTAAACCTAGAGGTGCCGCCGAGATGGGCAGCAGGTGAATCAGTGTGCTAAAATAAAAAGGCAGCCAAGGTCACAGAGGGGGGAAAAGCAAATAAATAGATGCGGTGTATCCAGGGAACCGCTGCCTCCGAGATGCTTTCTTGTCCTCTGCCTTGTACTACGAGTAATAAGATCCTCTCGAGATTGTCAAAGCTGCACAACCTCCCCGCAAGGAGGCTGGGTTCATTTCTGCAAGGGGTGCGACAAGTCATCGATATTGCAATCTGCTCGTGACTCTTCTTTTTTTGTTTTGTTTTGGTGATGAGTTATAGCAGCATCGTCAAGACAAGAGTCAATGTCGCTAGTTCGTTTTTTTTTTTTGTTAAAGCTTATTTGAATGTAAATGAAATAGTAAATAGGAGACTCAAATGAACGATTATGAAAGTCTGATTAAAAAATGTTCACGTTTCATCAACTCAAAATTCTGTTAAAATCTGAAGTATTATTTCTACTATTTATACAACAAAATCTTACTAAATTGCAGCATTTGAATTATTATGGTAAAATCCCATTAAAATTTGTTTTTTCATTGTTATTTCCGAGACCTGTATAAATCCCAGCGTTATGATATTCATACAACTCAGGTCGTGTTAAAATGTCAGCATCATTATTCATTCATATGGCAAAATCCCTTTGAAATCCTGGTAATATGTCATTAAATTCACTGCAAAACAAAATCCCATTCAAATCTCAGTATTATGTTCATTATAATACAAAATCCTGTTAAATCCTGTTTATTTTACTGCTAAAATATCAGCCGGTTAAAGAAAGAAGGGGATATTCCTCAAACAAATTCTCCACAAAATCCTGGCCATGTTATTTTGACAGCAACATTCTGTTTAAACCTTAGCATTATGTTATTCATACAATACCCCCCCCCCCCAAAAAAAAATATATCAGTCTTATTAACTCTTTGACTGCCAAAAACGTTAAACAACGTTTAGTAAAATCCTATGGAGGAGTGCCAAAGACGTTAAAAGACGTTTTTTTAAAAAAAAGAGGTGAAACTAACCATTTTCTATTGTTGATTACTGAAAAATGGAATAAGGTAGAAACAAACTTTTTTTTCTGATGAAAGATGAGAGTCCAATCTTTCATTTGGTAGTATGTGTGTTTCCATAGTCCAAACACATAATTTTCTGTGGACCTTGAAATATCAGTCAAAAATGCTTAAATCGGCTGGCACCCACGGCATCCCTTTTCTGAAAACGTCTGGCAGTCAAAGAGTTAATAATGCAAAATCCTGATAAAATCTCAGCATTATGTAAATATTTGACAAAATCCTATTATAATCTCAGCATTGTTATTCATGAAACAAAATCCTGTTAAAATCTCATCATACATTAACATCTTATTATCTAATCATTTATTTAAGTAATCATGATATTCATACAACAAAAAAACGTGTTAAAATCCCTGAATTCAGTATTGTTGTTGATATGACAAAATCCTATTAAAATCCTGGTAATATGTCAGTGTTATGTTATTTACACAAGAAAATCCCGTTAATGCGCCTTTTAACGTGCCAGCGAGAGGACAAAGCGACCTCCGCGGCGGGCCATTAAATGAGATATTTTTACGAGGGTCGACACTCGACACCCTTACATCATTAATTACACTAAGGCCGGGCAGCGGGAGCCCGTCACTGAGCCTCGATTACTTCATTTGACATGCATGTGCGTGTGTTTATGACTTGGCGGCTACGTCATGCTGTCATCGAGCATCGCGGGTGGCTATCAACCACATCCCCCCCCCCCCCACACCCTGACAAAATAGACTTTAAATTGGCCGTAAATGTCTTAATCCGTGTTGTTCATTGTCCCGCCGCCGGCATGATACGAGCCATTCACACGTGTTTGCATAGCAGTCGGCCCGACAGCTGACGGAAGCTCGGCGACGGCTGTCAGTCATTGAGGAACGTCACTCTCACACGGTGTATGCGTGCGCTGGGGGGGGGGGGGGGGTGGTTATATGGACATACTTGAGTGCGTGAGTGCGTGTATATTCCACCGGGTGACTAATGCAGGGGAAATCCACATGAGTCAAAAGTGCCAGTGTCCGATGCAACGCTGATAATTTACGGCCTATACGCTAAAACTGCCTGGCAACCCGGCATTGTTACCCCGAAGCCCCCCCACGCGATATCCTCGCTGGGAATACGCTAAAAGCAAGGCTAAGTGCAACAATGGTGGCTATTTGGCCCGCTAATGAGGTCTGAAATAAAATATGAGGTGCGCATGAGCAGCATTTTATGCATATCTTAAAGCTTGCGAATGTAAAATATATATACATCAGCTCAATCAAAACTCAACAAAATCCTGTTAAAATCTCAGCATTTTCATTCATATGACAGAATCCTAAAACTGTATTGCAATCTTCCAAATATGTCATTGATGGTACAAAATTCCATAAAAATCCTGTTAAAATTTTGTTATTTAAATAAGAAGTTCCTGCTCAAATCTCTGCATTGTTATTTACGTAATAAATCATGTTGAAATCTCAGCGTAACATTATTGATACAATCAAGTCTCCCAGAAACGTGTTGTTCCTCAAGCAAGAAAGTCCTGTTCAAATCTCAACTCCGTTATTCATGTGACAAATCCTAAAATTGCATTAGAATCTCCAAAAGGTGTCATGGATGAAACACTTCCTTTTAATCCAGTTAAAATCTCAGCAAAACCCTGCTAAAATCTCACCACTGTTATTTATACAACAACATCCTGTTGAAACCTCAGCATTATGTTATTTATGCAAAACCAAGTCCTGTCAAAATCGAGTCAATGTGATTTTCAAACGACACAATCCTGTTAAAATCTCAGTAATGCTATTCATGAATCAAAATCCAGTTAAAATGTCAGCATTATACCATTTGTGTTATTATCATAATTTGGTAGAATTCACTCAAATTATGACACAATTCACTTAAATTACAAAGTAATCGGATTCACTAAATTTCACTCTAATTATGATACAATTCACTCCAAACATTATGATTCATTCCGACGATGATGTGGTACGAATTGTTCCAATACGATTCCGTCTTAAGTTAAGTAAATTGTGTCGTTGTTTTTTCTGAGCACGATACCATTTGATTGACTCCAATTACGACGCGCTTCCGCTAATAATGATATGAATGATACGTTCGATCGACTCAAGCTACGATGCGATTCACTAAAATTAAGATCCAATGCGATTCACTCCAAAAACTCACTCCAATTTGACATACCGTATTTAGGGTCTTTAATGAGAAAAATCTTTTTTTTTTTTAAGTGAACTGATGTTTAAATCTTAGGTTATGCGTGACACACTTTCTCAAACTGCTAGACAATTTTGATACGTATTGTTTTCCCCCCTCATTTCCCACGGTGTCATACACTTTTATTTTGTCACACTGCGACACTTCCGTGTGATACTAAGTTTCCCTCACGTTTGGGAAAATGAACGTTGCCTGCGGCGGGAAAAGATGATGAGTCAGAGTCTGATAATCCAAAGGCGGAGTCGTTTGCTTCATTGGGAACAAAGTTTTTTGTTTGTGTACGAGAATGTTGTTGACTAACCATTTGTCATGGACTCAAGTAAGTATGGTATTAAAAATAAGGCGTTTGCGGGACTTTCATTTGTAGCTAAACATAAATGCTATCAATGCTAACATCCAATTTCCATGCTAGTCTATAGCCTTCAATGTGAGGCTAACCGCTAGCTCACCGTGCTGCCAAACAGCAAGTCGTGCAAATGAAACAAAAACATCAAACTGTAAACTTAAAACTCGCTCCTCTACAAACAAGTAGAACTGGATTTTTTTTTTTTTTATCTTTTCTCTTTCCAAGGACACTGAGCTTTTTTTTTCTGGGTAAACGCAATCCACGATTTCCTCTAGCCGCTGCCAAATATGAGGAACACAAGTCATGCCGTTAAAATCCACCACTGAACCTGTTTTAAGCCACTATTGTTTGTTGTTGTTTTTTTCTCCATTGCAGTTACTTTGCGCGGTCTTATTAACATGGAAGATGGCAAAAGTTGGGCCGGTCAAAAAAAAAATGCAAGGTTGCACTTGCGGACGATCGCTTTCGATATGTCAGGATATTGATTTATGGCCACCGACGCGTAGCGTTATTAGCACTAGCGCTCGGCTATCGCCACGTTGGCCAAACCCACTGATCTGAATATATGACGGGATAGCCGATAGGCCGAGACTTTTGAGGTCGCGACGCCGCCATATTGCTCCTCCCAAGAAACGTTTCTCAGCATACCATCCTATACATTTACAATATCGAAATTGGAAAACATTTGATGTTTACAGGAGGAAACGTGTATATTTTTTTATTAAAGAATTATAACTGTAATTCAACAAATTATATTGGGATGTAACCAACATGAAAACACAAAAACAAGCAATTGTGAAGTCTGTCCTTTAATATATATTTGAAAACTTAAACTCTTTGTTTTTTGCCATTTTGTGCTGGAATTTAGACGTGAAGCTAACGCTAACTCAGTTCAAATCCTCTCTTTGCCGCTAATCCCTAATCTGACGTGGCTAGGCGGGGGGGGCAAACGACCAAGAATTCGGACAAGGGTGCCGATACTTAACACGGTGCGAGCAGCTGGCCGCCGCGACCTGCTTCAGCACTTCTGCGCGGTAACCCGATCGTTCCGCGCTCGAAACTCTCAGAAAGATAGCGCATGACGCAAAAGTCGCCGAGCGGTGTTTAGCACAACGGCGCTCGGCAGTATCCCGGCAACAGCCCTCTCGGGCCACGGCTGCCATTGGCCCGGCCCCGAACCTATTAAAAAGCATTTCTCGCCGAGGGCGCAACGACGCAATGCTGACACGTTAGCCGCCGCGCATGAGCTTACACCGGGCCGCGTGTAATCCAAGCGAGGGGAAGTTCAAGTGTCCTTTGTCACTGGATACATACTTTAAAAATAAAACATGCTGTCCATGTCGTGGGACGCATGGGACGAAAGAGAAGCATTCCGCAGGGTCGCTGGTGAGAAGATGGATGCGAGGGTATAAATACGGAAAGACGGAATTCGGATACACTTCAGTTATGATTTGATAGGATGCAATTCGATGGTGTATGGTTCAAAATGATATGAAAAACAAACAAACAAGTCATTTAATAAGTCGTTTAACTAAGAGCAAAAAATATTGAAAATGTTGAAAAATTGAAGTCAAACGTCAGACTTCTGTTCTGCGCTGTGATTGGCCAGTCTGCCTTTCCTCACAATCACCATTTTGCAATGACCTTGACTTGTTTCTATTTCCCCGAGTGTTTAGTTGCGCTTTGGCCAGGCCTCTTCATGCCCGCCGGCTGATGTCAGCCCGCTAATTGGCAGGCTTTAGAGAATTGACATTGCTATGAGCGCACGCGAAAGCCGATCCCGCGTCGGAATGTTAGCTGTGTCAGGTAGAGAGCCAGCTTCCTGCGGCGTAACGTCACATGTCAATCTGTCGGCGACAAGCTTCGGGGATCGGACCGGCGCATCTGTTCATTTGTCCGGGGACGGTGCTGCCGGGCTGCCGGCGACGTTTCCGCTCATCTCGTCTTACTATAAAAGCCGTACAATCGTGTTGCGGTCCACTGATGTAGCGACGCCATTCCTGGGCAAGGCTGGATGAAGGATGCCCAGGAATGGCTGTTTGCTCCATCAGTGGACTAAAAAACATTTCTTAGTTTAAGTCGATTTGCCATTTAAACAGTCTTCAAATCACAATCTGCAGACCAACTAAGAAGCCTGCAGAACTGGTTTGTGGAGGCCCCCCGGGGCACCCTGCAGATCCGGCTCTCCATAGCACACACTCACCAATCATGTCAAGCACGCATCCTCCTGACAGGCACTCGCACACACCAAGTCATAGCAAATGATCTCGGGAGGGACCCGATGACAAACCCCTGAACTTTCCCTCATGACGGGAGGTCACCGATGAAAAGGATCCGGTGGCACATAATGAACACTTAGCGTCGCTCGCTATTCCCACCTGATTTTTTTTTTCCCCGTATGCTGTGTGTGTGTGTGAAGGGCGGAAAATGTGATGAATGTGTCATCAGTCAGTTTTTCCATGTAATCTGCCGACACGCAAAATTGCTCCCTTTGGGCCCCGCCCCATCCCAACGCTTTCCAGTCACCCGGAAAGTGTTGCAATACGTGCCAGACAAAAGGAGAAAACAGCCTTGCCAATCTTTTTCTAACTCTTTCCCTTCACGAACTTCACTCCTACCCCTGAACCTGACCCTGAAGTCTAGACCTTAACTCTTAACACCTCCAATTTACTTTGAACCCTGGTCACAAGTCACTCAGTGAACACCCAACCCAAGGGACTCAACATTATCCCTAACCTTAAACTTATGCCAATGGCTGAACCTGACACCCTAAAAGGCAAAACCCAAACTAAACTTACTTCTAACCCGGAACTAACTACCCCTCACTCCTAACCTTATCTCTTAACCGGTTCATCTTGTTTCCCGTAATGAAACCTCCTAACCCTTCTCACCACCTTCAACTTCTACTCCAGAACCTTTCCTCTACTTCAATCCCTGAACATTACATTAAAACCGTAGACTTACTGCACTTCCATCCCTTCAATTTGTCTTGAAAATAATTTGCATAACTTCCTATACTTGTATTGCAAACGTTACTTCTAAACCGAACTCCAACCTCTTCGCAACATAAACTTACTTCTGCATACATGTCAACCCATAAGGTTTGTCCGTATTTCTTACGGATTTTTAAGTGTTGCAAAAGCATACGGGCGTATTTGGAAATGAATACGGATTTAACTGTTTTCATGAAAATAATAATATTAGTATATATTGCTTACCCTTTTTAAATTTATTTAGTATTTACTGTCGGCTACGTGCTACACGTGTGCATAAGCTCGATTTAAACAACAACCGGTCACAAAATCTCGTCTATCGCGCGAGACTTCTAACAGTTTCCTGACATGCGCAGTTAAGAAATTTGTGTTAGCGCGAAAATTGCGAGTCGTTCGCAGTGGTTGAGAAAATGGGGGACAGGCCGGCCAAAAAAACAAGATACACCGGACGTTTTCGTTCGGAATGGACGGATTTATTTAAGGTAATTGGTCCGTCAAAACTTGGAGAAGAGTATGCATCATGTTCGCTTTGTTGACGGGACATTAAGGTTGCGGCATCTGGCATTTACGATGTCAAAGAACATTTGAAATCAAAGTTGCACGAGAGAAATGTGAAGCAACAAAAAAGTCAACCGTCCCTGTGATATTTAGAAATCTGTTTTTTCTTTGTGCAATAAAATGTCATTTGGAACAAGATACTGTCAATGTCTTCATATAAGAAAGAAAGTAAGGTAAGATTAATGTTATTGCATGAAACAGCTTTAGTATTGATAAAACTGACATAAGGATTTTTATGGGAAAATAAGGATTTTATGGGTTTGTAATACAGGTGGGACCAAATTAGGGTTGACATGTATGCTTCTGTTCTTGAACCGTAAGCCTCCTAACTCCTACACATCACATCTTAAATGTATTTCGAGCCCAAAACCCCAAACTGCAAGCAGAGCAGTCGTTTCTTTCTAAGCTTCTCTCCTACCCGTGAACTATAACGCTAAAATCTACCCAAAGTCGAATGCATTTCTAACCCTGAAGCGAACACGTAAACTGTAAACCCTTCATTTACTTCTGAAGTCTACTTCTTTTTTTTCTGGAGAGTCTACTTCTAAGTCTTACCTCAATCCCAACCCCCTCCAATCCGTGATTCTTACACGACCGCACTCCTAAACCCCAACACCGTCAACTGACTTCCATCCCTGACCCTTAGTCCTCAATCTAAACCATCCTCCTAACCATAAATGCCTTAAACCCCCTTTTGTACCTTGACCTAACTCATTAACTGCAGTCCTAAACCTGAATCCTTCAAATGTGACTTCTATCTCTGAACCTTAGTCGGACATGTGCAATTCTCACACTTCATCCTTAAATTTACTCCAAAACTGAGCCTATACCCGCAAAACCTGAACCTACTCCTCCGATTGCCGTCTGTCGCTTATGGCCAAACCTCTTCTAGCGCCGACTCTTACCTCTAAAAACACACTCCTAACCCTTACCTATCCTTATGCCATAAACTCCCTCCCGCCCCTCAAGATTGCCCCTAAAGTGAAATCCTAAACGTCCTTCCCCTTAACCTTCGCTCTAGCCTTTAGCCTTAACCCCTAAACACCTCCCCCCCAGCTAATCTGCAGGTCTGGAATGCGTTCGTAAACTCATTTTTTTCCCCTCTCTCTCTCCATGTAGGACGACCATTCAAAGTCGGCTTAGGCTTCCTTGCGAGGTGGCAACGTGCCAACAACCATAAACGCGTCCCTAAAAGGCAGCTTCATCCTCTTTAAGGACACGTCGGCTTGAAACGACGTGCCGTGTCCGACACGTGAGTTGAGTGTATTTTTATTTTCTTTTGTTCTCAGTATGCCGCATTTTACTTGTGTTATGTGAGGAACAGCTCTCTCTCTCTCTCTCTCTCTCTCTCTCTCTCTCGCACACACACACACAGAGAGTCATCGGGTGAAGAAAAGAAAGCAATCTTTCATCGAGTGAGGCCTTTTCAAAACAACACGTCGTCACAGTTATCAAAACAACGTGAGAAGAAGTCGCTGAATAGATTGCAGCCATCCAAATGAAACACGAGTCCAAAGGCTGTGCTTTAAATCACGTTGCGCATGAACAAGTGGCACATCAGAGCCGCTGGAATGTATACGCTGTCCGACCAATAGGAACGCGATCGGGACAACTTTCAGGGTAAAAGTAGGGGTTTTGTTGTGCTATATTCCATGCATATCACGATACGGCCATTGTACGAACCCTAACATAGCGAACAATCTCTATGTTTAAGAGGTTAGGGTTAAAATGTATCTCGTTCAATATGGAGGACCACAACTGCCAAAATTTAAAATAAATAAATGAATGAATTGTTCTGTTTTTATATTCACTTTTATTCATTTATTTAGTCATTTATTTATTTTTAATTTTGGCAGTTTTTGTCCTCTATAGTTAAAGCCATTGATTCTACAGGAAAGCGTTTTTCGTGGCGGCATTATTAAATAAAAAGGCCATTAATATATATTTTTTTAAAGCCGAAATTATTTTAAAAATCCAGAAAAAAAAAAATATATATAACATTGTTAAGGAAAATAGCATTGAATAGACAGAATAAAAAAACATTCAATAATTGCCCATTCTAAGAAATATATTAATCAACATAAGTCATTAAATAATTAAAAACTACTAACACATAAAAAAAGATGTCATGAAATAAATGCTATTAAAATACTAAAAGACTAAATAGACTAATTAGATTAAATATAGAAACAAAATATTTTTAAAACTCATACATTAAATACTCATGATTACAAATATTATTCAACAATAGATAAAAAAAAATATCATGTACCTGACATGGATAAAAATGGGTGGATTTTGCTACTTAAACTCATATTCCACAAACGCAATTTTAATCAGAATGTGGTGTTTAGACATGTGGGGCTTAATAGAACATATCATTGTAAAGAGTTTAGGTTGACATCCCCTTTAAAGTTCATCTGATACTTATGTCATATGTCATCAAGTATAAAACGTGTTTTTTGTTTTTCTTTTATTTTTTTAACATAAGCTACAACTATGGTGATGTGATTTTTTTTTCTGATGCTGTCATCATTTATGTTAATAGCCGCAGGTCCAGTTTGCTCGCAACGAGATGGCATTTTAGGTGCAAGGTTAAGATGTCCCGCTCTTGATTGGGGCCCCCTTAAACCAGTCAACCCCCCCCCCCCCCCCCCCGAGCATGCTGACCTTTGGCCGGGGCGTGGTGCTGCTTGGCACTCTCCCTCACACTCTCTCCCTCACTCTACCCAGCAGCAACAATCCCTCCGACCTCCCTCCCGCTACTTGCCAAATACGCAACGTGGATATGGCTGGCATGTTGTACGTTGGCACAGGCAACATTTGAGAGCGAGACGGGCAACAGCTGTGCCGCTCCGGTTTCACCAGATGTCCCTGTCCTCCCGCATGCACTGGACTGTACATCCACTGCATCCAGATAAGTTGTTGACAACAGACACTTCATTTCTTTGTAAAATTAAAGAAATTAATAAGGTGAAGCCCATTAAAGAAAAATAAAAAAAAACTCAATTTTAATAATCATCCCCTAGGTGGTATTTTGTGACCCGTTTTGGGCTTTTTTATGTTTTGGACCAAGCCATTTCAAAATAAAGTAATGCCCACTGTGTAGTTCAAATCTGACTTATTTATGATGTATGGAGGTCAAGTCTAAATTATTTGTAAAATAAACCTTAATCAACATAATTTTATTAAAACGCTAAAAATAATGTTTACATACATTACAGCAACATAAAGCTTTACAAACATTTGACTGTATAAAGTCAGTAAAATGACACGTTGCAGTAACTTTAGCATTTTTAAGACTTTTCCATGTCAAAATTTGGGATAGAATTGTGTTGTAGAACAGCGTGCTAAGTGGAAGAACTTTCAAGGATTTATTGCTGATATTAAGTTGTTTTTTGTATGCTTGACGTGGGAGAGAAACAAATATGCAAGGAAAACAAGTGCCAATATTGAACAGTATTTATTTTTTAGATTTTTTGATGCATACGCTGCTCTTTGATTTTAAGTGACGTGATGTGCAAGAATCCCCAGTTTGTTTTATTTTAATATACATTTTTGTTTTTTTATATTGACGCCATGTTTAGGTGTGACATCCTCTACTAGTGTATGTTTATAGAAATGTTCAATAAAGTGAAGGAAAAAAATGTAGATGGGAGACGTGCATGGGAGTGAAGGACTGTTGAGTCCCCCTGCTGGTCGTAAGGTGAAGTGCATCTTTACATATTGTGGAATGTGCAGGTTGAATGCTCACTGGCAGCTCTTCTGCCTGTTTTATGTTCCTTTAGCAAATCCCCGACATATTTTGCTGCTCCACTTGCAACTTTTGTCGATTTTCTGCTCTGCAAGGAACTATTGATTTCCTTCAGAGCTAAACTGCTCCACTCCGCGTTTTCCTACTTGGCTATCAATTATTTTGCTTTGTCTTTTCTCCACTAGCAGCTTCTCTTGCTGCCTTCCATTCCATTAGCAACTCTTCAACGTACTGTAGGCTACTTGCAACTCATCTTTTTCTAACAATTTAACTGTTCCGCCTCCATTTTTTTCCTGATCCGCTAGCAACTCCTTTGCCCGTTTTCTAGCTGTTCTATGCTGTTCCGTTAGCAACTCTTTTTCTAAAGGGCTAAACGGTTCTGTCTCCATGTGTTTTCATGCTCTGCCTCTGTGGTTCCCTCTCTACTACGAAAATCCTTAATCTTCTTCAACAAAAACAAACAAAAAAAGGAGATCTTGGCGCAATGAAATTTGCTGCAAATCAAATACGAAAAATACCAAAATGGCCACCGTCTGGCAATCCTGGATGCGGTTGCTAGGGTTCCGCGGGAGGCCAAGGTTCGTCCGGTAGCGGAATTTGTCGGGAATGTGAGAAGCGGGAATGCGACAGGGACCGCGAGAGGCGACCTGGAACGGCCCTGGCCAGACGTCCGCGCCAGGATGTTGAAGGCGCGTCGCATAAAACAAATTCTAGCGGCCGCAAATACCTGCAAAGCCCTTTTCGCGGGAGGAGGCCATTTTGCTTGCTTGTTTGGTAAACACGTTCCAGCTGTCAGGGGGTTAGCGCCGGTTGCTAACGGGCTAGCGGCGCCACCATTGTGGTTGCATGTGTTGTCGATGCAGTAAGTGTGAACGAGGCAACGTGTGCGGGGACACAGTATGTGACACACGCTGGCTTTATTTATCACACGCACAGATATGGAAACACGCTCGCACACACACACACAGGTATACGCGCACATTTCACACACGCACACACATAGCAGCTGTCAATGTTGTGTCTGGAGGCGTTTTAGGTGAACGCGGCCACTTGGAGAAGCGTCAAATCCGCGGAGCCTCCCGACTATGTAGGCCGCTACACACCCTGAATTCCCCTCTGGCTGGCCCCCGAACACAAAAGCCCAGACGAGGACGACCAATAAACACCGAGCAGCGTTTCGTTTTACGGGTCGCCCCACCTTAGCCGCGCTTACTCAGCAATTATTTCATAACACATAACCTTGGATTCGTACCTTTGCGCACAAGGTTACTGCCCCAGTTAGAACAGTCACAATTTTTTTTTTTATAAATGAGGAATTATGTCGGAATTTGGTGGGAAAATTTAAGAAAACCCTGAGTGGGCAGCAGATTGGTAGTATTTATAAAAGAGTTGCTAGTGATTCATGAAAACAGAAAAACAGAGGCAGAAAAGTTGCTAGAGGGCAGAAAATCCAGAGGAAGAAGACCTGCTAACAACAAAAAAGGCCGATGACTTTGGAGACAGAAAGTCAGGAGAAGAAAAAAGTAGAAGATTTACTATCAAAGTGGAAAACAGGGCGGAGTGTTACTAGAGGAGCGGAAAAATCCAGGAGTAACTAGCAGATTATTATTATTATTTTTAAATCAGCGAATAGGTGAATCCGCTGGTGCAAACATTTTGTGGGTCCGACCAATAGGAGCATTGGCAGCACACGAGTTAAACAAGTTGTTTATCAAGTCATTCCGAATGACAATTAAAGACGTTTTGTCTGTTGAGATTCGTTCGTGTTCCTGCCACAAAGTGCCAACGGATGGAGTGCAAAATAATTGGATGGAGTGCAAAATAATTGGAGGGAGGTGCAAGGAACACAGCGATGAAGAGGATGATGATGTAGCCGCAGGTAGCAAATTACCTTCACGGCCTGGAATGCAATCATTGGCTGGGAAAGTCACTTTGGATCGGCTTTGACGAAGTAACAATGTGTTCCTACCGACAAAAGCACAGAAACGCATCAGGATAGCAAGTTCGACACAATTCCTGCAGCCAATGGTTTTGTGATGTGCCTTTTTGTTTTACACACGCTCTTGTCTCGAGATTTTCCTGTTCCACAAGCAACTCTTCCACCTCCACGTTGCCAGCAACTCTTGCGCCTGTTTTCCATTTGGCACGTAGTCGCCACTGGCCAGTAAGAGGGCGTAACCTTAGCTAACCAACCAGGAAATGAAAACTGGGGAAAATGACATTCACCTCTAATTTCTACATGATTTTTTTCAAAAGTATTAGCTTCATTTTGATTTGTATGTTATTATAAGTGCCACTGATTGTCACGCCCATCTAAGTGGGGTGAAATTGGTTCTCCGCATTTGACCCATCCACTGAGGGAGCGGTGAGCAGCAGCAGGGGCATGCGCTCGGGGAACAGGGTTGGGGACCTCTGCTCTGCAACATAAGTGCCAAACTCCGGTCCTGGAGGGCCGTAGTCGTGCAGGGTTTTGGAGGTTTCCCTCTTCCAACACAAGCTGATTCCAATCAGCAGGATCGTTATCAGGCTTATGCAGAGCTTGCTGATGAGCTGATCGTGTATCAGGTGTGTTGGAGAAGGGAAACAGCCAAAACCTGCAGGACTGCGCCCCTCCAGGACCGGAGTTTGACACCTATGCTTTACAACGAGGCCACTGAGCTATACGGAGTTCTATGGCCATAATGTAAAGCTAATGTATGACAGCTTTTGTCAACATTACAAATCAGAAGGAAAATTTGGATTTTTTTGCGTGTGATTACATAGCCTGAGGGCTGAAGTACATAATGATGTGTAATTCCTACAAAAGGAGCAATTGAGGACACGCAACACACCCACACGCCCGCCCAGATTTAACCTATATGGCTTTCAGTGCAAGTTAAGTCACATCTGCCAGCAAGTAAAAGTGCTTGCAAGTGAGTAAAACACAGGCTAAAGTGGAGCTAGAGGAGGAGGAAAATAGAAGCCAGATAACGCAAAAAGTCCTGAAGACTTTCTTGAATAGCAGGAAGGTGAAAGGTTGCTAGTGGGCCGTGAATACGGGGAGGGGAAAAATTGTCAGTGTAGCAGAAAATTCTCGAGGCGGAAGAGAAATACGGCGAAAGCTGCTAGTGTTTGTGCTTGTTACTCGACTCTCATCTAACCACTGAGCAATTTACACGGTCAAACGACAGAGCATTAGCATTAAGCTAGCAGACATTAAAGCAGCTACGTGGTTGTTTTGAATACATGTACTTCCTAAATTTGACTTTTGGGCTGTTACGCACTTAAGAATCAACAGGCTTCTTGAGGGCTTTTGTGGGTGCGAGCCGACGTCAGCGTGGTGAACATCTTTTCACAACCCGAAGAGGAGACGCATAACAAGATGTATGGACAAGGTGTTAAGCTCGGGGCCACAGCAAAGAAGCAAAGAGCTTGATCCCACAATGAGAGACGCGACCTCACTTGGGGAGGAAACAGGTTAAACCCCCTCTGTGGCCCCCCCCCTCAGGTGCTGATACTCGATACCCGGGTGCTGAACTCTACCTGCTACTTTGCCTTGTGGAGCTACAGCTGGACGACATGCTCGTTAAGATACTTAACCTTGTTTCCTGCCCAGGAAGAGAGAGAGAGAGAGAGACACTGAACGCCAAGGCTTGACTTTGTCCACATTCAATTGAATTTGTTAGTCGTGGAAGTACTGTGGGCGCAGAATTCTGGAACGGGGTTGGGGGTGCAGTGGACACATCATTTGTGATTGTATAATTGTATAAATTCAATATTCAACAAATTAGCTACAGCGAAGTGACAGATTCAATCAAATTGCATCAAGAACAGACAACTTTATTGTTTTTTTGGTTTTGATTTTTTACAAGTGATTAAACACAAACAGTATATCTGCGAAACCCTTGTAGAAATACGACAAACTTGTGTCATAATCTAGCTAAAAACAATTATCTATAATATCCCTTGTTTATTTGGAATGTAAACTACAAGGCTTGAGCGGATACCTAACAAATTGAACTTATTAGTGCTCCAATTTGACATGACTTTACTACAAACCCAGGAGTTTAAGTTACACAGAAGCAAGGACGAGAAAATACTAAAGTCAGTAACGGCGTGTAAAAAACAAAACAAACAAGTAAAAATACACACCAGTTGTTTGTTTGTTATCACAAGGCGGCTCAATGTCGAGTAAAAGTGGGACAGCAGCTGCCGCCAACGTCGGGAAACAATTGGAGCGCCCCCTAGCAAAAACACAAAAGTTCCGTGTAAAAATGACACAACACAATTGTATGTTTGTGATCAAAAGGCCAGCTCAACTTTTAAGAAGCTGCTGCATTAGACAGACATTTGCACTGCATGTATAAAAAGAACATCACCCATTAAATACTGGTCGACTAGTAAATTTTCCTTGTAGATGAAGAAATATCTGTCTAAAGTTGCACAAGTCCTGTGTAAAATGCACAACAAACAATTGTATATTTCTGATGAGAGTAGCTTAATGTTGGGTGTAATTGGAACAGCTGCTGCCAGGAATCTCAGCGGACACAAACACGTCACCTCGTGAAAACACACAAGTGTAAAAACATACAAACATTTGTATGTTTATAGCTATAAAGCTAAAGTGACAAGCGCATCCCCCTCCGTGCTCGGGGTGGCTCTCGGAGGAGGCTGAACGGCGTGCTGAGCGACTTTTTATCTGAGATGCGCAGAGGAAGAAAGGAGTACCATCGCATAGAGAGACAAATTAGCATATCAGTACGCAGTAAACAGTAGAAGACGAAAGTGTGACACTAGGATCCGATTCCCTAAGTCCATCGCAAACCAAAGAAAGCAAAACAAGTCTTTAACATTTAAGTTGGCCTTCTCTGGGTTGTTTTTTTTTTAGAAAACAAAGGACTAGCAAAATATATATTTTTAATTTTCCAGATATTATTTCAAATGTAAAATATATAAATAAATAAAAAAGTAAATTAACAACCAAGGAATATCAGCGACGCGTACAAATTAGTAGTAGATGCTAACCTAAACAGCATGTAGCAAATGCTAACGTAAAGGACTACCATGGAAACTACAAGGGGAACGGTCTCCTTTTCCCCAAAGGGTTAATAGTTTTACTATTTTTTATTTGTTTTAATATACTTTTAAACTAAACTGTGCTAAGCTCCTTTGGTGAGTAGTCAGTTTTTGAAGGGGGGGTTGTTCACTGTAAAGTACATGTGTTAACTGCAAAGTACATTTGTTTACATTCTAAAACGGTAAAGTTTATTTGTTTACATTCTAAAAGTAAACCATACAAAGACGGTTTGGAATCTGGTTCGCGTTAGAGTTTGTTCCCTGAGTGAGCAACCGACCAAACTTAACTGCAGAAAAGGGAGGAAATGGATGAAAGTACCGTGAAAGGCAGCTCTAAAAGCCGAGGTTTCCCCGCGCCATGCAGTAGCCCATTTTGTTGGTGTTGCCCAGGAAGGACATGAAGCCGAAGTAGGCCTTGACGCAAATGTCCTGGTTGAGCAGCAGGACGCCGTTGGCCTTCCCAGGCACCGGCTTGGCTTTGTGGGCCTTCTGTGCCGCTTCTTTGAGCTGCTCCCGGAAGTTGTCCATCTGCGAACAACAAGGTAAGACATGACAGGCGGCACAAGACATGGAAATCATGCTAAACAGAGATGCTAAATAAGGCAAATGCTAAAAAGCTAAAAAGGTATAGGCCTATATAAACATTACAACTATGACCAAACTGCTAGCCATGTTAGCTTAGCAGGCTAATAGTGGTGGGAAAACTAAGCCTCAACCTACTAGCCTAGCCTTAGCATTTTGAAGGAGTCCAACTGTAGCTTACATTTATAAAGAGCCTGTATTTATCCAGGGCTTGTTCGGCGTTTTGGAAGCGAAACAACGTAAAATCTCTCAAATCTTTTTGTAGCACATAATTGTGGAAAACCTAGCTACCCTAAATTTCAAACATAACATTAGCATTTTTGGTTCATGAGCTCACAACCACTTTAAACTGTTATTTTGGGGCTTTAGAAATGGATCAAAACAAAAAAACAACAACTTTGCAACCTCTATGACGCTAAATCAGTTTGCCTTTGTCAAATGCCAGAGACGGGCTGCCATCCAGGCGTCGTTTGCCACCCGTAAGCAAGCTGCCAAACAAATGGCCCTCCTCCTCCTCCACCAAGTCGTCCCTGGACTGAGCTGAAATGTTGTGACATGGCTCAAGAGCTATGACTGTGATTGCTCAATTCTCTTCTCCACCTCATGCGAATTAACAAATTCCTCACCTTGGCCATGATGAAACCACCGCTTCGCTTTGCAAAGCATCACTGTTTTGACTGTCAATTTCCATTTCACGTTCCTTGATCTCATGGCAAACTGTCTTAAAATGTTAAAGAAGGCGTATGTATCTATATTATAATCATAAATATATTACTGTATACAGTAGCCATATTCAAAAACTGCCGTACGCATTATTATTCGTATTTGAACGCCCTTTATTGGTTAAATGACTCATGGAGAATTCCAGACCATGTCAGTTTTACCAGAGATGAATCATTCACCCGCATAAAAGATTTCATCATGCTGTTATTTTCTTTTTCTTTTTTTTTTAATGACCCAATAGAATAGTTGAGTGTGGGGTAAACATCTAACTGAAGCATAAAAACCAAACAGTAAAAACATCTAAGCTGGATGGTGATTGCATGGTGATTCAGTCATGTGACAACTTTTTCTCATAGGAGAAATTCAACCCTCTGCATCATATTCCCATTATTTCTACAGGCTTTATGAAAAGTTTTAAAAAATGAACTAACCCTAACCCTAACCCTAACCCTTTGTTAGCATTCTTAATCCTGAAAGTGTAAAAAGACATGAATCCGACTTCCAAGGTTACAGTGGTATCGTCTTTCGAAAAACTTACATCGCAAATGATGTCGAAGGCCTCGCTGATGTTCCTCACGGGGTGATCTGTGAAAGTGACGTATGGCAGGTCGGTGGCGAAGGGGTTCCACCAGGTAACGAAGGACGGCTCCCTGAGCCGGTCCCAGAAGACCCGCAAGCCTTCGCCAACACGGCTGGTTAAACAAGATAACATCATTTCCATTATTATTTTGCTATATTCTAATGTTTGTATTTTTATGTAAGATTGTTTGTACTTTTTCCTATATTTTATTTGTAATATTTAGTTGTTTTTTTTCTAATTTTTCTTTTCCTTTTTGAAATTGCTTCACCCTCTAATATTTTGTCTAACATGCGTATTTTTCATCTAATATTTCTGTAGTAGTTTCTAATGTATGTATTTCTTTTTAATCAGAGGTGGCAAATCCAGGTCCAGAAAATAAAAACCCTGCCACAGTTTTGTTTTAGCCCCAGGTGCTAGCTAGCGAGCTCCCCGGGTCCTTGTTTACCTGCTAGGGCGCTAACTAGCTAGCACAAGGGGCTAAAGCCAAACTGTGGCAGGGTCTTTATTTTCTGGACCTGGATTTGCCGCTTTTGTTTCTAATATTTGTGTATTCTTTTCTAATTTGTAGATCTGAACATATATTTATTTTTCTATTTTTTTTTTTGTATTATTGTTATTTTTTGGCACATTTTTTGTCCAGTGTTTTTACATATAGCCGTGCATCTATTTATACATCCTCCAAACCACAAATTTATTCTAAATATTTTGAGCATGATTAGTTTCAGTTTGGTTGACATGTTTTCATGAGTGAAAACGGCTTCAATTTGACTTTTATTTAGGGTACCTGTGGGAGGAGACTAGGTGTGTCAACTCTTGTCAGGATAATGAAACGTGTGTGTGGCTTCACGGTTTGTGTGGTAAAAGTTTGGGAGAGGCTGCTCTAATACCTGGAAGTTGCTAAGATGTTTGCAAATATCTATTGCTGTCGGCGTTGAATCTAAATAGCAAGAAAGGCAAATCCTCTTCATGTTTTAGTCCAAAAATATATACTATATACAAAATATATACTGTGGCAGCCCCCCATGATTTCCCTGCAGGGGACAAGCAGATCTGTCGGTGCTCAATGGCAACAGCGCCCTCCGGGGTACGCTCATTATGTGAGCGTGATCTCAAGACTTAAAGCTAATCAACAGCGTATTCGTCATATTCTGTCTTCTGTCTGCGCGCTCATTTTTTAAGGGGAAAATACCAAAGGTTTTAATGAAAAAGCCCCCGGGCTACGTCTTCTCTAGGCTAGATGAAGCGTTCGATGACTGAACGCTTGCAGAGTCGCGAGTCTTTGAAACCTTCCTCAGAACTCTGCATGGTGTTTGTCCATCAAATGTATTCGAGGCCTGACGCTTAAAGAATGTAATGTCGGAGGAATACGCTACCTTTGTTAGGGGTTCACAGGAAGTTCAAAAATCAAGAGCGATGCTACAATATTTACGACGGCTTGAAGATTGTGTTTAAAAAAAAAAAGTGACTTCAAAGATGACTAAAAGCCTGGAGCTAGCTAGCATCGTTGACTGGAAGTTACGCAACGCTCATATAAATACCATTTGATTAATCGGTTAGATCAGCTTTGGCGCACCCGCTCTCCCCCTCAAAAACAGAACTAAATGTCAAAACAAAACCGTTTACAGACAATAAGGCATTGTGTTAGTCACGCAAAGCTGCAAGTCAAAGGGAAAGTTTTGCTGAAGTTCATCTTGAATTCTTGCCCTAAACCCAGTCAGTTAAACTCAACCCTACCCCTACCATGAAGCCAAGTAACCATAACTCCTAAACCAGGGTTCACCAATTCCGGTCCTCGAGGTCCGGAGTCCTGCAGGTTTTAGATGTTTCCGCCCACTAGCACACCTGATCTATATATAATCAGCTCATCAGCATACCTGATAAAGATCCCAATCTTTAGTATCAGGTGTGCTGGTGGGCGGAAACATCTAAAACCTGCAGGAGTCCGGTCCTCGAGGTCCGGAGTCCTGCAGGTTTTAGATGTTTCCGCCCACTAGCACACCTGATCTATATATAATCAGCTCATCAGCATGCCTGATAACGATCCCGATCTTTAGTGTCAGGTGTGTTGGTAGGCGGAAACATCTAAAACCTGCAGGAGTCCGGTCCTCGAGGTCCGGAGTCCTGCAGGTTTTAGATGTTTCCGCCCACTAGCACACCTGATCTATATATAATCAGCTCATCAGCATACCTGATAAAGATGCCAATCTTTAGTATCAGGTGTGTTGGTAGGCGGAAACATCTAAAACCTGCAGGAGTCCGGTCCTCGAGGTCCGGAGTCCTGCAGGTTTTAGATGTTTCTGCCCACTAGCACACCTGATCTATATATAATCAGCTCATCAGCATGCCTGATAACGATCCCGATCTTTAGTATCAGGTGTGTTGGTAGGCGGAAACATCTAAAACCTACAGGAGTCCGGACCTCGAGGACCGGAATTGGTGAACCCTGTCCTAAAACCAATGCCTAAACCCTAAAGTCTCGCCTTATTCCAAAAACTCAAGAACATAAATGTAACCTAAGCACCTCAGCCTAACCCGATCACCTAAATATCATAAGAGTTGAAATTGCGATTAAAAATGACTTTCTTGAACGTTGGTGAACAGTTGCATGAAATACGGATGAGTAAGCTGGAACGCATGTGATTGACCAAGAGTCCAGATATCTTTAATGATCCGTCATCAGGCTCATGTGCTCATTTGCTCACAGAAGCTTGCACAAGATTCAATTAAAACAGCCCTGAGGCGAAACAATACTCAAACGTACGCCACGTTGGGCAAGGGAGGGGCCACGTCATCGCGCAAAGCATCCAGATGTGTTTACAGAAGAGCTTTTAGCAATGACAATGCCGCACAGGAACATTTTCTGCGAGGGGGGGGGGGGGGGGAGTAAAAGGTGGCACAAAAGCAAAGCCCGGCCTCAAAAGACTGATTATATTTCCACAGAGGCCAGTGAGCACGGGGGGTTAGGTGGGTACACATTGGCCTTTGTGAGCGGACTGAGCTATGGCCCTCGTGTAAATGAGGATATATAGATATACTTTTTAAGAAAGAGCTTTGTGAATTCCACAGGTAAGCTATCAACGGCGAGTCAGACTAGCCCAAACAAGCCGAGAGCAGGGCGGTGCTTTTTTTTCAGCCAGAGGCCTTGGACGTCTTCGCTGGCTTTAAGTGGGAGGGTGCTTGAGTTTTGGACTTTCACTACGACTTAAGAGACAGCCTTGGCCTCTGGCACTTTGAGCAAGGTGCAAATTAGAAACCGTGGGAGGAGAGATTTAAAATATGAATTCATGAAATGCTGATGCTCTGTGCAAGTAGTCTGGGATCTCAAGACGAAGGCTCAACCAGCGCATCTTAACTGTCGCCTCAAGACTTTCTGTGCCTTTTCGGGCATGGCCAGAGCTGGACAAGGACACAAAAAAAAAATCGTCCCTTGCATTTTTGGCTTAAGGCCAATCTCTCATATTTAGGGGAGCGCAACAGACTCATGATTAGATTTATGTAGTGTTTGCTGAAGGAATGTACTTTACAACTATCCCAGGCTGGGTGGACTTGACAGCTATATTGCTATAGTTACCAATCCCCCACATAAAAAAAAAAAGCTCAAATGTTTGGAAAATTCTGTATCTTAACATTTTCACTGAAGCAACACCCTTCGCTCCCGGCGGTTTTATTGGATTTTGACTGATTTTGCAAGGCCTACCAAAAGAAAGATTAGAGAGAGATTCGAGAAAAAAAGATGTTCTAACTGTTTCCGTTTTGCAACAATTAGCATTAGGATCTAGCTAAGTTTCATTATTATTCACAAATCTGTTTAAAACAGTGGAGAAAAGAGCTTTTTTGCAACATGGCCCTAGTTGCGCTCTTATATTCTACTGCCGTTTTTGTAATAACTACCATTGTTTCAAGCATTCTCTTCAGTTCAGAGGCTGTATCAAAGCCTTCCATATATATATTTTTTCTTTTTTTCTTTTTAACGTATAAATACGTCTTTGGGAGCATGGTAATATTTAAAATAGAACGTATTTATTAGTTTTTGGGAGCAAATGAGTTAAATTTATTTTTAACGATTGCATCAAGGATTGCTACTAATTCAAACGAACACAATTTTCCTTGCTCATGATGTCATCCTTCATCCTACACCTGAAGGTAGGAAGGCGAGGAAGGTAAGGAAATCCACCCTTGACTGACCTCCCCTTTAGCGCTCCACTTAATCCGCAGTGTGCGCATACACGAAGTGAAACACTGTATTCTGAGCTCGGGGGCGAGTGATGGAAGAAGGAAAAAATTCCTCCTGTGGGCTTTCAAGCGCTTCGGACGCGCAAGTCAACACGCAAGATAAATAGAGTGCAGCTCCAGCTGTCATGGCAAGTGGCCCACATTGTCTCGGGGCGAACAAACAAATGTGCACCGATTGCTCAACAGTGCCTGAAGCTTTGTCAGCCACCCATAGGTGCATGCATGCAACCAAGGGTGTGGAGCGGCGGCCAGAAACAACACCGGCAAAGAGGGCAGCCTGGGAGGAGGAGTTAGGCCAACGTTCGGGGTTTCGGTGCAAGCGTTAGGGTGAGCTGATACTTGGGGGTTATGTGTGATGTCGATGTTTAGGGGTCAGCTTGAGGGCTAAAGTGCCAAGGTTAGTGCTGGGTTCGGGGCTTTGTTTTGGGTTTAGGATTAGGTGTTCATTTGAGGCTTTTGCTTATGTTCGGGTTAAGTTTGCGGCGTTCAAATGAAGTATATGGAGCTCGATTTCAAGGTTATGCGTTAGGGTCCCGCGCTGCTCTCGAGGTGAATGAATTTAGATCAGTACACCAGGAACATCACATATTTATTGCTCTTGATTAATTCATACATTCCTGAATATTCAGGAGGAAAATCCCTGTGCACTTTGTGTTTTTAGGAATGTAAATGTTTAATGTTGCTTGCTTTTGCAGTCAAACTGTTGTTCTAATATGTCATCATATTTTATTTAATATTGCGGTAATTCAAATGAGGTCAAAGCAGGTATAGTGTCAGTAAGCAGGGATAAGATTGTCAACTTGCAGCGTGATGAATCTCAAATTAATTTAATAGTTAAGATGGAGGCAGATGCACAGCGACAATCAAGCTCTTCAGTGTGGCAATGAACGCTTAAGCTTAGAAATGAAGTTTTGCAGAGCAACAGCGGTCTCTGCTGGCAGGAGAGGGTACTGAAAGTGCATGGGTGAAATTTAAACAATGTAACCTGTCAACAAGTGTAAATAACAGAATCAATCTTTTCTAACTAAAATCATGTTCACAACAAGATGTACATTTGTGTCAATGAACACATTAAATTGACCATGTAGATCGTGTGTGTGAAACTTGACACAGGCTTCAATAGGGCTGGGCGATATGGGCAAAAAATAAAATCTCCATTTTCATCTAACAAACATTTATTTAAAGGTTTCATTTATTAAAAAAATAATTCATGTGCCCAATGTTCAGACAACAATAATGTATACTGGTCCTAAATCAGATTTAACACAAATGTAACATTCATAGTTGGTGTTTAAATGCCAAAATGAAGTAGTTGGTAGCTATTGTAGTAAACATGTCTTGTAAACCACCCATCCAGCAAAGAAGACAAAATTTGATTTCACAATTGAGCAAATTTTCGATTTTAAGAATGACGATGTATCGAATTCATTCATTCATTCATATGCAAATTAGAACTAACGCCAACACTAGCTTAATACCCTCCCCCAAGGCTTCAAACACGCTAACCTTGTCTTGAAACACAAATTTTAAAACCTTACCATTGTTTGTTTGTCCCGATTGGAAACCGCAACCCTGCATTTGAAAAACCTAACCCCTTTTCAACCCTTAAATCACATTTAAGAGACCTAATTTTACACAATAAGCCAAGCCGAGAAATGCTAGCCTCGTCTTGAAGCCTAATTTCAGACTCTACTCTGAATCCCTACGGCTAATTTGAAATGATAACATGAACGCTTAACCCTGTCGTGACAACATAACTTGAAATCCTAATCCTGGTTAGGAACAATAACTCTGGTTTGAAACCCTTTTTTCGAACCTTAATACTGTCTTGAGACCCTACTTTGAAACCCTAACGATGGCTGGAAATCTCACTTAATTTTTTATTTTTTTTTAAAAGCATGTCTGGAAACTCCTCTGAAACACAAAGTCAGGCTCATTTGAAATGCTAACTTGACGTCCTTCGCCTGCAACTGCAATATGTCGTCTAGCGAGGCTGACTATTGTGCTGAGTTCTTACAGCCCTCTGCTGGCCGACTGCGTGAACTACATCTGCTTGTTGAGCTTCAACCAACAGTCTGTCATGTTTGACGTTTGTCTTCAGGACACTCACCACTGAATTGTACGTTAAAGAATTTCCTTCAGAAGTATAGTATAAATTGGAGTTTAATTCTCTTTGGTGCACGGTTATATAAATATTTTTTTAAACGTAAGGAAAAATATTTTCTTAAAAGCTTTTAGACAGTGAGGGCGAATGACGTACGGGGTAATGAGCGCGTCTAGACAGCACTTAAAAACATCTTTGAGCACATCTGCAAATGTGCACATGAAAATATACACACCGCCCCGCAGCACTTTGTGTGTGCGTGTGTGCGTGTATGGGGAGGGGGGAATTGGACCAAAGAATGGCAAAAGGATTTGCTTTTTCTTCTGCATTTGTAAAGATTAAAAAAAAATAAAATTGGGGATGAGAAAAGTTCAAATTTTATCAGGTCCGATTTGTTCATGATGTATTTATAGTTAGTTGTGTTTTCTGATAAAAAGATCTTACGAGAAACTTTTTTTTTTTTCAATTTTATGGAAAAAAAAAAATGCTAATAATAGAAATGTTCTTGAGAAAACAGATGCAGAGTTGGAGGTGGGGGAAAAAGAAATGAGAATAAAGGCCCCCCCCCCCCCCCCGCCAGGAAAATTTAGTAAAAGTCATAATACAAATATATCAGACGAATCTACGAAGCCAATGGCCGATATTCGTGATCTGTCACAAACAAAAAGTCAGAATCTTACAAGAATAAAATCCTATTTAAAAAAAAAAAAGAAAAAAATCGCTATATGTCTTTCCTCAATAAAATAGAAATTTAATGGACCAATTTTTTAAAGGACCAAAAAAAGTCACTCTTATTTGAGAGGGGATTTTTAAATTATTTTTTTATTTAACAAGATTCGATGAAAATATCACAAAATAAAGTTGTATACAGTAAGTTTTTTTGTTTTTTTTTGTATTGTGAGAATGCTGAAGCATTCTCCACACTTTTTTTGCCGTGTAACAACTGCCACATAATACTTGCGATTTACAAATGTCAACTTGCTTCAAAAATTTACACCTCCTGGGCTATATATCAACTGATTTCACATTACTTACAGTATTCACACAATTTAACGTTAACAATCTACTTTTCCACATTCATGTTCAATGGGGCAGACATTGAACTTTTTCTATCACTTTCCACGCCCACTTCCATACAAATAACTTATAAAGTGCGTAACCAGGAGGTCATCATTTCACAATTTATCTCTCAATTTAATTCCACATGCATTCAAATCTTAGCATTTAGCTTTCAGCATTCCCACGCAATTTCTGCAGAAATTGCACTCAGTCTATAGATAAAAGTTCGATTTTATGAAAACAATAAAAACATTTTAATTGCCAATATGAGAATTATAATGTTACTTTTGTGGGGTATTTGGAAGAAAAAGTCAACAGTATTTGAGGGTGTATTTATTTTTTGCGCCAAGAAAGTTGACATTTCACAGGCATCACTTGACGAGGACTCATTTTTCCCGCAGATCACTTTCCCGCCAAATAAGAGGCGGTGACAGAGTGACCTCGTCGCAAAATGAAGACACTTCCTGTGGGACAAAAGAAGAGAAGAGCGAGAACGTCGCCCTGGCTTGGATCTGTCGCTCTCCCTCGATTGTCCCGCGCGTCTTCCGCCGGCTCTTTTATGTATAATTTAAGGGAATGCGCGCGAGATAAAGCCTGGAATAAAGACGACGCTCTCTAAGCTCTTCACAGCGCATTACATTTTATTCATCAAATTAGCCGGCGTCGCCGCGCTATCCCCCGAGCCGCCTTTAAAAAGGTTCACATCAAAAGGACCGCGTTCATTTTAGCCGCTAATCAGCTAAGTGACAGCTCCAAGTGACAGCTCGCACTTCCGAACGTTCCAGACACACACAAAAAAAAAAACGTCGCGCTCTTGCGTCACCTCGTTTGAGCTGCGCTAACCCATCGACACTCGTGTCGCGTTTGTACCAGACCAACTTTGCAAATGACTTGTAAGACTAAAGGAAGATTCATGACGTATTAGGGTCATGCTGATGAGAAAAACAAGCCTCATATTTCTACCAGATTAACATTGAAAAAGGTGGTAAGTATCACAAAGTTTTTAAAATAAAGGTTTTTTTTTAAAAAAATCTTTTTTTTTTTTTTAAGAAAAAGTAATATTTTAGGGGAGAAAAAAGTTTGCTTGTTAAAAAACATTGGATTTTTTTTTTCAAGCAACAAGAGAATCAAGTTAAGAATAAAGTAACATTTTGTTTAAAAATGTTTACCGATACATGAAATCTCATGAGAATAATACATTATCACAAAGTCACAATTTTTCAAAATGACCTTTTTTTTTTTCCATCAAAGACTGTAAACCGTGCAAGAATAAAGTAATATTTTGGGCAAAAGAAAGTTGTAAGAGAGTGTGAAATAGGGATGGACCGATAATTGGCCATGCCGATATTGGGCATTTTGACGAATATCGGTGTCGATCTTTTTTCCAAATCTGATTGCAGATAAATAGTAAAGCTAAAACTATTCTAATCTCAGGGAACTATTTATTCAAATTTTCAGTTAACTTTATAAGAGATGCTGCTGACCCTGGGAACCTTCTGAACCTTTTGTTTTTGTTTGACATTAAAACAAAGAAATGTGAAAGATTTCAGGATATTTTAAATTTGGGAAAAAACAGCTATGGTATTTTCTTTCCTAACTTTCCATTTAACTTTTTAAGACGTACTTATAACCTTGGGAGCTCCCTCAACATTTTTTTGTTTTTTTAGAAATTTAAAATGAAGTATGCTAGATTGTTTAACATAAAAAAAAAAAAACTTCTACATTTTGAAAAGTCTGAAAATTGTTGAATAAGCATTAAAGCTTTAAGACCTTACAACAAAGTCAAGATTGGCATTTGTATCCCCCCCCCCCCCCCCTTTACTAAAAATGAGTATCGGCTTCAAATATCGATTATCGCCCTCCTTGACTACTAATAATCGGCATTGGCCCTGAAAAAAACAAATCGGTCTATCTGTAGTGTGAAAAGTTGAGATTTCACACACAACATTTACACAAGTATGACTTTTTTCATGACAAAAAAAACTTTATTCTTACAACACTAAAAAAAGTATGTTGCCAACCCTCCTTAGTACTTTTGAGGTATGACGTAAAAAGAAACCCTTGGCTGTAGAAGCAAAGGGGATTTTGTCTCTTTGTATAAAACAAAGTGGAGCATGAGCTGGATAATTACAAGGAATTTTGGAAACTCTCGAGGCAGAGACTTTTTTCCCCCCTCCATTTTTTTTAATTAGCTCCTTAAACCTAACAAAGAGCTTCAGCGATCGAGTGTGCGCACTAAGCTAAGCTGACAACGAGCCTGATGAGCAGAAAGATGCACTCAACTGAACCATCTCCATCATGTCGGCCACTTACTGAAGTACGGATTTGGGCGGGAAGGTGAAGCTTCCGTAGCAGATGCGATCCACCATGTTGAGCGGGACCTTCTGGATCTGCTCGCACTGGAACATGACAAAGTCGTACTTGCAGATCAGCAGGAAGTTGTCGGTGATGACGGCCAAGCGCTCCTTCTCGTTGTTCCAGTGATCCACCCTGAAGTCAAACATGCCCTCATTACTTGTCGTTATAGTCACTCAAAGTCCAGGTGGGAACGTGTGCTGGAATAGTTTGCCGTGATCGTATAGTGGTTAGTACTCAACCCCGGTTCGAATCCGGGTCACGGCAACTTTTATTATGGAAGTTGTATCCCAATAAATCGATGCAAAACATCTGGTATGATGTCAAGTTGGAATCAGACAAGAAAATGTTGCTTGTAAAAGAAAATACTTGTATTTTTAACCTTGGAAATAGTGCTGTCACAATCGTCTATTTTTAGAATCGATTTATCTATCAATTATTAAGTCGATTAATCGACTAATGAGATTTAATTTTGCATTAAAGTGTATTTTAAAAAAACATTCCCCCACTGATTACTGTTTATTTATCATTGCGTACTTCGTATTCGTATCGTGATTAAAAAATTCCGATTTTGATTAAACACAGAAGATAACCAACCGGTCTTCTTTTATGAAGGACTACTGAAATGAGTGAACAAGCAACTGCTGATATGCTGAAATCAGAGGATTTGGACAATTTTAAAATGGTTTCAAACGATTATTCAATTATTAAAATAAATGTTGATTCATTTGATAATCAATCACTTGTCGATTCATCGATTCATTTTGAAAGCTCTACTTTGTCGGTGTGATTTAAATGTGTTAAAGAGCAGATTACAATCAAATACATTTTCCATATTATTAATTTGACTGAGTTAAGAGTGAATACATGAAAATATGACATACCTACCTGCGTTTCTCTTCAGCAACATAAGGACGCATAGCGTAGCATAATGGCTACATATTTACTGAAATAATTGCAAAGTGGCGAATGTGAAAACGCTAGTTTTTTTCTCATGCTAGCGACTCCGTTAATGGCCAGAGAGCACTGACAGAATGATTGATGTTGTTTTGTCTGATGTTTTCTCTTCATGCCTTTGAAAAACTCTTTAATTGGACCTCGTCAAGAGGGAGAAAATGACTTTTTGTGTTGTGCGGAAGGCTGGAAGAAGACTCCAGCGCTGGCGTTTTAGTAGCTAGTAGTCATTTTTTGCACGCGGTGGCTTCAGGTTAATACAAAAAAACATGTTATCAGAGGTCTGCTCAATTATGTACTATAAAAGCTCGAAAATTTCACAAAAACGCCCGTGGCAAAAAAGATCATAAAGTATGCACGCCAGTGTTTCTAAGGCCTCCGCTCCATTTTTTTTTTTTTAACTAAGCAAATAAAGAGAAGGAAATTAAGCAACTCACCTTTCAAAATTAATAAGCACTTGCTACTAGAGGGGGGTGGGGGTCACATTCGCGAGGCACGTGGGCAAGGTCGGGTTACACATTATAAGAAATAGTGCTTTCACTATCGACTATTAAAATAGTGTCGCCCCCCCCCCCCCCCACACCTTAATTACTGTTTATTAACCAGTGATGAATGTTTATTTCGTACTTTGTATTCATAAAGCTAAAACATAAAAAATAAATAAAAAAGGGCAAATGATGTTGAACTATGTTACCGGTTTGATCATTGTTTTCCAAAGTAAAAACAAATGTTTGCAAAATGTCTTATTTTATTATTTATTAAATTTATTTATTATTATTTAAATTATTTTTATTTTATTTTGATGAAACACAGAAGATAGTCAGTCTTCTTTCATCAAGGAATACGGAAATAACAGACAAATAATTAACTGTTGATATGCTGAAATCAGAGGATTTGGACAATTTTAAATGGAAAAAATTGCTCCAAACGATTACTAAATTATTAGAATAGTTGTCGGTTAATTTGATCACCGATTACTTATCGATGAATTTTGACAGCTCTGATAAGAAAGAAAAAAAGTGAGCGTGACGACCTTTGACACGGGGTCAGGTCGACAACAACGGCAAACAAATTGGGACCACGATGAAAAGAAGTTGGAATGTTACAAGCTAAATTGGGGAAAATAAGAAAATGCACAAGAACAAAATTCCAGCCGCCAACCGGTTTGGCGAAGCAAAGTGAAAGTGACTTTCTGGAATCGCTGGTTGGCCTCCATTTTGTCAGGCTGAAACTATTCACGTTGATGAGGAGCGCTAACAATTTCTACACCTGATGTCAAATGTAAGTGGAGCTGAAAAATTCATAAGACGTACTATTATTATTGGCAACATGTTGAGAAATAGCAAGAATCAAAAAGCTGTTTAGAGCTTCGGAGCTCCCCACAACATAAAAGTTTTCATTTTTCATGAAGACTAACAAAATATGGACAAATTATACAGCGCTCTGGATTCCTCACAGATGCGGACTCATTTTGACTTTCTGGCATCCTGTTCTGTTCTTTTCCAATTTAATAGTTGCATTTAATTGACAGAATGTGGAAGCCAGCCTGTGCGTCAACAGGAAACGTGCGCGTCTGTGTTTGTCATGGACTCACTCTGCCATCAGCCAGATGCCCACAATGTTGCTGTCCACTTCTCGCTCCACCAGAACTTTAACCTCTTTGATGGCTTGGTGCAGCGTGCCGGGCTGCATGGAAAAACAAACGCACACGGGATGTCAAACGCTTCCCCGAGACACCCAGCATATGTGAAAACAGCAGGTGGGGGGGGGGGGGGGGGAGTACAAACCAAATAAAATGTTACAGCAACAAACAACAACATAGGTGGATGGAATTTGTCCGTAACAGACTTTCAGATTTGTGAACAATATTTTTTAGGAATGGGTCTATTGTTTGCGTAGCAATTCTTAAGACTTCTGAGATCGGCTTGAGAATAAATTGAGGAGCTTCATTTACGCAGGTCGTGCTTTGCCGCCATCTTGTCGAAATGACAAACCTTTTAGGATTGGTCAGCAATCACACAGATATAGTGCGTGTTCACGTGTGTGTCTTTTTTTTCTCTTTTTGGACAAACCTGTAGCAAAATTAAGTTTCAACGCCAACAAGGGCGGATCAAAGAATACAAGACTAAGACTTTTCTCTAATATTTCTAGTTTCGTTGGAAAAACGATGAGTGTGTTTTTTTGCTAGACCTTCGCAAATATTCATACATATTTAGTTAACATTTCACTTCGCCCAGCACACAATATGAATCTCCGCCAGGGAGAGTGTACACATTTTTTGACTGTGACACATTACAACAACAAAAATAAATATTAAAATTGCTCATTTACATGTTGAAATGTTTGGTACTTTACTACTTTGTTAATAAAGTAAAAACAAAAGAAAAGCCAAACAAGTAAAACAGGATTTAGATTCTTTCGATGTCATTAAATCACAATTTACCCTGAGGACGAAGAACTTCTTGCATTTAAACTGATTCAGAGAAAGCGCTGGCTCTCCCGAGGGGTCTCCGAACTGACAGCGGCTCGCTGCGCACTCCATCGCCGGCTCTTCGACTTCGGCGCCGGACGGCTTCTCCGCCTCAGTAGTTGCCGTTGCCGTTGCCGTTGCCGTTGCCGCCGCAGGAGACTCGGAAGCCACGGGTTCGGCGGGGGCCGCCGCGGAAGCCACGGGTTCGGCGGGGGCCGCCGCGGAAGCCACGGGCTCGGCGGGGGCCGCCGCGGAAGCCATGGGCTCTGCGGGGGCCGCCGCCGCCTCCTCCTCCTCCTCCTCCTCCTCCATGGAAGCCTTTAGGATAAATGAAAAGCGTTTACAACAGCGATGACCAAAAAAACAAACAACAAAACTCACCTCAACTGACGACATAAAACAACCGCAGGTAAAGTTAGGTTTCCTTCTTCTGTGACGAAACCTCGGGATTTTACTGTCAGGGAATTTTCGAGAAAAGAAACTTGTGACAGGTGCAGCAAGAACTTCCTGTTTCCGGGTGTGGCTCTTGTCACGTGACCCAAACTATTTGCCCGCTCAAAGACTAATCAAAGCGTCAAATATTCGAGTTATTCACGATGGGTTAAAAGAATACATGGTCAAAATAATGTTTTTTTTTTTTTTTTACATACATGTGAGGGCCAGTGATTCACGAAGCCCAAGGAAACGATGAGTATACAGTATCATAAAGAATTACTGTAGTCGCAAACATCACTAGGGCTTGCCTTTTGTGACGTCACCATAACGCTGATGTACAAGACGAACAAATAAAAACCTAAATGGGTAAGTCATTTAATTAGAGTTTTCAGTTTTATTAGTGTCTAGTGATTTGAAATTACAACAACTTGGAAGTCAGCAAGCAGCGCACAATTGATTTTATTTTATTATTAGTGTCACGTAGAAAGGAGGCCTAATGATAGTAAAATAGCGTTAGCATTTTCAGCTAACCACAGCATGCTTACATATAAGTAAATTGGAACACATTGGCGCAAACAGGTGTACTGTATACAGTGTGACATTCAGCGGACATTCTCATGATTTTGAAGCCTCATTTAAGATATTTGGCTTTTTTTTATACAGGGACTTTAAATAATACAACAAGTAAATGTTTTTGTATTTTGTGCATTAATTGTTTGAAATTTCATGTTGAGGGAAAGAAAATGTCATCCAATTCTAGAATGGACCATTTAAGTTAAATCCCAAGCACTTTCTGTCTTCTTATTCTTTCCAAGTCTAATTTAATATAGATTTGACACATCTTTGTAGCAAAAATAAGTTTTGCGTTGTCAGCTTTCTAGTCTTGGCAACCATTCACTCCACGACAACGTCGATGCTTAGGCCGAAAAGAAAGCCTGTGGGAGTCGCTAAGCAGCCGTGAGGAATGGGAACCATCACAAGCATTTCTCTGACAGCTGCATGGGGTTCCCAGGTCCAACGAGGCGGTTTGAGATCCGGAACGATCGAGATTGAGCGAGAGCGTGGCCTCACGTCAAAAAACGTTAGCTTTGGTGCTGATTGACTCCTCAAATAATTGGCTGCTGCTATTTTTCCAGGATTTTGTGGGTGTAAAGATCTCATTGTGCAACAAATCGCCCGTCGGTTTCATTGTCCGGTGGCGTGTTTAAACGCCATTGAGTGATATTTTTAGGAAGACATGCGTTGAAAATCCTTCATCAACACTGTCAACATTGTTTACCGAACACATCTGAGAGCTGTCAAGTCATCCCCGCGTTCAATAAAGCTGTCATAAATAATTCTGCTGTGATAAAAAAACAAACAACCCTTTTGGATAAGTCGTCTGTTGTTTGGAAGACAATCTTTCTGCACATCTAGCAGGAAAATATCTTAAAAATGTACTCCTTCCACTGTGTAAACACTTCCTAGACAGAAATAACACACAAAACATATGCAAATTATGTTCTACATAGTGTAAACATTTGACTTATAGTTGTTTTCTGCTGTGTAAGTGTTTTTCTGTGTTCACTTTTACCACACACAGAATTTGCAAACCAAGAAACACAGACTGACCAATCACAGTGCAGCAGCAGATCACCTTCCTTGCGGCTTTACGTGGAATTCAAAGACACAAAAAGGTAACAATGATCATTTTATTGATGAATGCAGACTCTGGATAAAGCTATGTGCTCGTCCACATAGTTTCTGGAATCTGCTCGATTGACCAGCAAGCACACCTTCAAGTTCAAGTTAGCTCAAAATACTGATCCTTCTGTCAAAATTAAATGCATAATTTATGTTTTTTTTTTTTTTTAATCAAACAAAAAAATGTACTTGTATTTTTCCATCATTTGCTCCCTAATGTAAAGTCGACTCGCCTCCCAGAATTGTGTTTTCCCCCTTGAGATCTTCCACCACCGCATTGGGATTATAGTCCCCAAAAAATGAAATAAAGAGCTCAGCGTGACTCGTGGATTCCTGCTGCTACACAATACGCTACTTTTTTTCTTTTCTTTTTTTACGTAAGCGAGTGAACTTAGAAAGCCTTTGCCCCCATGATGCATCGCTGCAGCCCGAGAGGCGAGGATAAGAATAATCCATAATGTTGTATCTAGGCCAAGCAATCAAGACGGCGTAAAATGCGGAGATGTTCCTCTATCTCCTCACGTTTACGTCTTCGACATACGCCGTACGTGTTTATCGCTGATGGGCTCCGTCATGAATTAATCACACAGTGAATAATACACGAGCTTCCTTTTAATGGATTGTTCTTCTTTTGCAAATATTGAAAGGAGACTACGCCGCTGTAGGTGGCGCTATACACCATAGAGATGTGATACACCAGTAATTTAGAGAAAGAAGAAGACCAGGAAGCGACTGCGCCGTGCGATGACGTCACATGAGTTTTCTTTTGTAGTTCTCGATAAACCGTAGCGTTTCTTTGCTGTTTTCCATCTAAAATAGCATTAATATTCTTTTCTTTAATTAATTCCAAAAAGATTTCTGTTTCGTCGTCCCCCCCAAACATACCGTACTTTATTGTCCACCATTGCTTTGTGACTACAAACGTACGTGTGTCATAATATCCGGTCAAAACGTGCGTCAGCCTTTATTTGCAAAACCCGTTTCCATAGCCAAAATTAGCATTTTCCTTTTTGGGATACGCTTCAAAATCCACCCCCTCTCAGCGTAAAAACTTTTCTTGCGAATTTTGGGCCCTTTTTTGAATTTCTAGCGTTTCCATTCAGTTTTATTTTTGCATTTCTTGAAAATTGAAATAAAAATGGGTGGATGAAAACCCCACTACTGTCTCAGTTAATTGAAGGCAATTAACTTCAATGAAGCCATCCGCTTGTTTACGCAAAAAAAAAAAAAGAGCTCATTAACGTGACAAACAGTATTAGCAGTTATAAGGTGAAAAAAACAAAAATTTTTTTTAACAACCTCTACTTTGCGGAAATGTACCTATCGCAGGTGGGCATGGAACGTAGCACCCACGAAAAGTGAGGGAACACTGTTTAGAATTGTGACAAGTGTAATAAAAAAAGTGTAAAATAAAAAGCAAACAAGTTAACCGCTAAACTGTGTCCCCAAGAAGCTAAAGAAAAAGCCCCCCCCCCCGCCAAAAAAAACATGTAGAGTTCATCCAAAGACACTCTGTGAACTGAGGTCTACACGGCATGCTGACTTTTGCCTCCACTGTGGTAGCAAACATGTCCGAGCCGCCCATCCGCATGGCTGTTGACGGACGGAAGTAATTCAATTAGGTCCCCGCCATGTTTGTTTACCCGCATGGCGACGCGTTAGCGACACGGCACGGGGGTGGGGGGGGGGGATCAGCAGATGTTTTGCGTAGACCCCTTTGACCCACCATGAAGAAGTTCCAAGCTCGGCATCTACTCTGTGTGTGTGCAGCGGCTCGTTGGGGCGTAGACAGACACGGGAGCTTTTTTAGCCGCGGAAATAATGCAGGGACGACAGTGGCGGTGGGGGTGCGTGGGGGCGGCGATGAGGCTTCATTAGCTCCGCAGAAGCTTGTTGAGCTGGAAAAAAACCAAAACATTTTGACAAAAGAAAATACAAAAGCTGCTCCGCAAAGGACTCACGCTATGTAGAAGGACACTTTTTGAAGGGCTGACCCCATTTGAATCCTGTCGCTAACCAAAACAGCAGCACTTACTGAGGTAGTTTAACCGTCCATTGTTCCCTGCGCATTCGTGAAGATGAACGTTACGTTATGGCACAGTAAATACGATTAGTGTTCCAGTAGACTCTGATTTCTGGTTATTACATGCTTATGTTCTGTTGCCGGCCAAAACAGCAGCACCTACAGAGGTATGTAGGAATTTTAAACTAGGACATTTTTCCAAATTCCAATTCTGAATCGATTTTTGGATTGTAATTTTTACCGCTTCTTGCTGATTGGGTGTAAGGCATCACGTGGCTCTACCGTCTGCGGCATCCATTTTGAAGTAGAAGTTACCGCATAATGGCTGACCTGGTAATTAAAGCAAGTTCACCGCATGGTTTTTAGGCCCGTTCACACATCACAGCTTTGTCACATCATAGACAATAAACAAAAAAGAAAAAATCAGAGCGCTAAAGTCTTTATTTAAATGTTGATGCCGTCCCCCAGGCAGTAAAGCTTCCTTTTAAAAAGTAAGCACTTGCGTAATAATAGATAGCGTTGCGGGGCCTGCGACGTGCAGTTCAAGACCAGCCTTTGCCCCCCACTTTTTTCCCGTGCAAACTTTGTTTTCCCTGTGGCGTTAAAAAAATAAAAAAAATAAAAAAAGTCCTCTCCACTTCTTTCCACATGGACAAGATGATGCAACCACTAAGTGGCAGTGTTATTCCAGTCATGGTGAACGCAAGCTGCACCGGAGAGTGGGCTCACATTTAGAAGAGAGTAAATACATGTGATGTTACAACATGTTCCTTGTGTAATGCGGGCTGCCATGTCAAATGAGGGCATATTGACCAAATAGTTACGTATCTGGAAAGCCCTCATTTTAGTTTGAGACATGGCTGTTGGTACTTTTGTGCAAGTTGATATATGACCCCCATTACGGTTCAAATGACCCAATTATCAATCAAATCTGACATTCAAGGTGCATATTTTGGATGATTAGGTCTTCATGTGTGGACATATTGATCTGACTAAACAGTTACATATGTGGAAAGCCCTCACTAGGACCTTTAGTTTGAGACATGACGGTTGGCACTTTCGTGCAAGTTGATATGTGACCCCCGCTATTACTCAAATTTGTTTGTAGACAGTTGATTTATGACCCCATTATGAATCATATTTTGGATTACGATATTAAGTCTTCATGTGAGGACATGCTGATCTTGATAACTGGAAAACCCTCATCAATACCTTTGATGTGAGGTATGACTCCATGTGTTAAAAATGCTTGTTACTAGTATAATTGTTTTTGTGTTATCATATGAGGGTGTACTAGTCTTACACCACAGTTACAGCTGGAAAACACTCACTAGGATCCTTAGTTTGAGACCTCACAGTTGGTACTTTTTTGCAAGTTGATATATGACCCCCAATTTGTTTGTAGTTAGATTTATGACCCCATTATTAATCAAATTTGACATTCAAGGTGCATATTTTTGATTATCAGGTCTTCATGTGAGCTCATACCGATCTGACTAAGCAGTTAAGATATCTGGAAAGTCCTCGTCAATTCCTTTTGATGAGAGATATGACTTTATGTGTTAAAAATGAATGACCTTGTTACTAGTCTAATTTGGGTATAGTCTAATAGGGTATACTATTCGACACCATAGTTATAGCTGGAAAGCACACACTAGGACCTTTAGTTTGAGAAATGACTTGGTACTTTTGTGCAAATTGACATATGACCCCCAATTTGTTTGTAGCTCGATTTATGACCCCGTTATGAATCAAATTTGACATTCAAAGTGTATATTTTGGATTATTAGGTCTTCATGTGAGGACATACTGATCTGACAAAACAAATATCTGGAAAGCCCACGCCAATACCTTTGATGTAAGGCATGACTTTGTGTGTTAAAAATGTACGACCCTGTTACTAGTCTAATTTGACCTGGGGATGCACGTTTGTGTGTGTGTGTGTCATCATATGAGAACGTACTAGTCTGACACTTTAGTCACACACAGCTGGAAAGCACCCACCAAGACATCTAATTGGAGGTATGACCCCATGTGTTTCGTGGCTAATTGATTTATGACCCTAAAGATCACTGCCAGTTGTCACTAACATATTTTATAGCTTACATGCATGATAAATGCAAGCTGCATGTTTTCTGGTTATGAAGCCGTAATCGGGCGGCATATTGATAGTAAGGCTGCAGATCTGAAAAGTCCTCATCAAGCCCTTTGGAAAGGTTGATAAGTAAAACTGTGTCACTTAGCACCTTTAATTCACCGTCTCTACTCAGGCTTTTAGGACTCGCAAATCAAAAGCAGCAATTTCCAGGCTATTTTTCCTTGCCAAAGTCACTCTGCGCTCAAGGCTGCAGTGCAACAACATCACACTTTATTGTGAATTCTGTGTGTGTGTGCGTGTGTGTGTGTACGTGGAGGGTGATTCCAGCTGCGTATCCACGGCGACACAGGAGGCCATGAAGCAGCTAAGAACCTTTTTCACAAAGACCGATTACGCAAAAGTGTCACATCAGAGACACGTAACAGAAGCCTGGTGTGTATCCACGTTTACACAAAAGCCAACAAAGGCGGGATACTGCTGCCATTTGAGAAGTTTACACAAGCGAGCCAGCGTCAAATAATTAGATAATGGAGAGAGAAAAAAGGAAATATACAAATAATATGCATAATTTTCCTGGTACACGCCACTCTCGTGTGGATGAGCGGTTCGAAAAATGTCTGGATTTTACTGGTAACAGGGTCATAAATCCATTTAGCACTTTGATGTAAGAGTCATTCCTCTAATTAAAGGTGGTGTTTTGTAGATGTAACTATACCGTCACTGTGTGTTGTATGTTGTCAATATCATGACATAATAACCTAAACTCATGCAAATCTGACTCATTACAGGGTCATAAATCAACTGACGAAAATGTGGGGAAAAAATAATATAAAGAAAATATATATAACAATTTAACTTAAATGGACCTTTTTAGATATGTATAATTTGTCAGTATGCCCTTATATGAAGACAGTAAAATAAAAAAAAGAACAATCAACATTCTAGCTCAAATTTGACTAATAACGGTCTTAAATCAAACTACTCACATCATCTCACATCAATTTGTCACAACCCACATTGAGTCATAGCTCAAATTAAAGGTCTTGATGCAACCTTTTCAGATATGTCATTATGGTATCAATTTCAATATACTGTATCCTCATATAATGCCCCCAAGCCCCTCCCCCAACAGAAATGTAAATTATGTGGTCCAGTAACATAATCATAAATTAATTTGCAACAAAACACATGGAGTCATACCTCAAATTAAAGATCTTGATTGGGCTTTCCATATTGTTTACTATTTTGTCAATATCCACTCAGATGCTGACTAATTAGCAAGAAACACGCCAAACTGACTCACAACAGGGTCATAAATACATTTGCAACAAACCATATTGAGTCATATCTCAAACCGAAGGTCTCAATGTGAGCTTCCTAAATGTATTATTATTTTGTGAATTTGGCATTGTATATGGTTAGATAATAACAAAAACATGATAATGGATGGATGTTTTTCTCAACCACTTAATTAACCCTCAGATTACAGTTTGTTTGTTTTCATACCAAGAGAAGCCTCGCTCACTCACTAACTGCAGGTGACAAATATTAATAGAACATTCCTGGAAATCCTCCCCGGCACCTGACGGAAAAAGCCTGGGCCGCAATTCACCTTAAAAATGAGTGTCAAGGTTGAGCCGAGGCTACTGAAAGGAAAAAAAGAAAGTAAAACGAGCTGTAATTTAGGACGCCGGGGCCAGAGGTGAAGCGAGCGTTCAGGTAGTCATCCAAACAAGCAAGCAAACAAACAAACAGCAACGTGGACGGTGTGGTGGGGGAGGATGAGGAGGAGTGTGCCAGTTCACAGATTTGTCATGCAATGCCTGCAGGGAGACAGTGCATTTTCTGCTCGGCCTCCAAATCACTTTCTGCTCTGCCGAGCCAGCGCACACAGCCTCGTCTGTGATGTATCCAGCCTGATTGCTCCCTCGTCATCATTAACAGTGTAAAAAAAAAAATAAAAATGCTTAAATTCCACCTGTGTGTGGACTTTTTTGTTTTGACTTGGGGGATAGTTTCGAGTTGTTTTGTGGATTTCTATTACACTCTAAAAAGAGAATTGTTGAACCAATTTAAGATTACAAATTGAACTGTTGACCAACTTTTAATAATCGCTTTAACTGGTAACACACAATTGAATTAAGTTAGTCCAAAGCGAATATATTAAGTTTAACTAATTGTGTGTTCATTAAACTTAATACTTTGGATTGGAGCCACTTTGGATTAATTTAATTCAGGTGACTATATTAAATTTAATGAACTCACAATTAGTTAAATTTAATATATTCGCTTTGGACTAAGTAACTTAATTCAATCGTGTGTTACCAGTTGAAGTGATTTTTTTTAAGTTGGTCTTAACTCATTCACTCGCAACCATTTTCACTGAAGCAACCCCCTTTGCTCCCGGATGTTTTACTGGAATTTAACTGATTTTGCAAGTTCAACAGAATATTCTGTTCTATTGCTAAAAAAAAAAACATGATTAGAGTCTCTTTTTTCATCCGGAAAAAAAGTATATTTGTATCTGTTTCCGTTTTGTAGCAATTAGCATTGGAATATAGCTAAGTTCCATCTTTATTCACAAACCTGTTAAAAACACTGGCAAAAAGAGCTTGTTGCAACACGGCCCCGGTTGATCTCTTATACGCTGCTGCCACCTGCTGGTTGTTTTCTTTGTAATAACTACCATTGCTTCAAGCGACCTCTTCATGTCAGAAGCTGTATCAAAGCCTTCTGTATGCTCTAGCATAAAAAAAAACAACAACATATAAATATGTTTTTGGGTTTGAATATGTTGTTTTTTCTGACTCTTTAGAGTGTATATAAGGTAATAGCTGTCACAAATAACTCGCAACAGGAGCAATAGCAGTCATTTTATATTATTTTTTGTGTCTAAAATATTAAAGTTATAGCACCGCCTCAGAGATGCTATTCATTAGCCCGTCTATGGCGTTTTGAATTGTGTGTTAGCATTAAGCTAAGCACACGTAAGGCAAAACTACTATATAAATCTCTTTGTTTGATGTTTAGTTAGTAAACTTCAACTGGGAGTGCCATTAAACACCCCGAAGCCTCTTTTATGTAGAATTGTAGATGACTAGCAAGATGAGGCAAGTGGAAAAGTATACTTGTATCTCAAGGCACCACAGTATTGTGACTTGACTGTGGATTATTTCTTGTTGGCTTGTTTATTTCTATTCCTCAAGTGGCGCTTATCATGAATAACTTACAAAAGGAGTCACACATATGCCAGTGCATGCTATGTTTTTTGTTTTGTTTTTAAACTGTGGATTATTTCAAAATTTCCAGTGGACGTACGTACAATGCTGCATGCAATGTATACGTCATATAATGACTGCTTTTTTTTCTTCTTGGCTCGACAAACTTTTTGTCTGTGAAAGCAGAGTTGGTTTGTGTGTGCGTGCGTGCGTGAGAATGACGATGCCTTTGATAAGACCACAGCGTTTCCCTTTCAGCTCGTCTCTGTTGGGGGGAAATGAAAGTTAATTTGAGGTAGCGAGGTGAGGAAATGAGTGAAGGCTCACTTGAAAATGCCCCCAAAAAAACAAAAAAAAAACATTCCCGCCTTCCCAAAGTGAGGCGAGCATCCGGAAAAGAAAAAAAAACCCAAAACAAGTTCATTTCCACCTGCGTGTTGACTCGATAGCGTTAGCGTAGCTTGTTTGGAGGGAAAAAAGCAGGATGTTCGGCGGCTACTAAGAATAGCTCGGCTGACCCACTTTTTCAATTGGGCTGAGTGTTATTGTGCAAAAGGAGAGATCACAGCAGACTGTGCAAGTAGGCTTTGTTGACTCTGTGGATTATTTCCAGACATTCTGGTTATTTCTATTGTGCAAGGTGGCGGAGATCTTGAAAAACTGGCGAGGAACCATCGTGTTACAGTAATTGCCTTGTCTCCGTTGCGAACATGACCAAGTGGAGTGCAGTGGACTTTTTTTTTTTTTTTTTTTTACTCTTGTGGATTATTTCTAGACGGTCTGTTTATTTCTATTGTGCAATGTGGCGGTGTCACGAATCACGACCGGTTCTGACTGGCTGATCTTTTTTGCTATGATAATGTCCATTGAATTAAAGCAACAACAAAAAAGTTTACAAAAACTGATTGTCTTTACAATCTGTTTAACTCATTTGCTCCCCAAAACATATAAATACGTTCTTTTATAAATATTACCATGCTCCCAAAAATTTATTCATCCGTTTTTTTATGCTAGAGCATACAGAAGGCTTTGATGCAGCCTCTGAGTTGAAGAGAATGCTTGAAGCAATGGTGGTTAGTACAAAAACGGCCAGCAGATGGCAGCAGAGTATAAGAGATCAGCCAGGGCCATGTTGCATAAAGCTCTTTTCCCCAGTGTTTTCAACAGATTTGTGAATAATGATGAAACTTAATCTTTTTAAACTTTTTTCCTGTTGAAAGAAGAGATTATATTTCTTTTGGTAGGTTCCATGTTTGTATAGCAATAGAACACAATATTCTGTAGGCCATGCAAAATCAGTCAAAATTAAGTAAGACAGCCGGGAGCGAAGGGGGTTGCTTCAGTGAAAATGGCTGCGAGTGAATTAATCATAGGGGGCCTGAAATGGATTAATGAAATTTCAATAAAAATGAATCAATCAAAATGCCACGGTTCCATGATAATAATTTATGCTAACCGTCACCTTTCACAATAGAAATAAGTCTGACCTGAAATAATTCAAAACCTGTAACGTACGGTTAACACAATTCAAGTGATCTCTCCTCTCAACAATTACACATGACATGACAGAAATAAACACAACTGATGAAAATAATCATAATTATAGCAAGGCGCCAAAGAGCTGTGTAGAAAACCTGGACAACCCCCCCCCCCCCCCCGCATCTTGACACCTATCCCATCAATGAAAGTTCTGCGATTTGCGGCTGGGAAAGAGAAAGGAAGCATCGCTCCTATGGCAACGGAACATCGCTTAAATGAAGACAAACAAGCGGCCTCTGAACCTCCACCTACGCTCACGCACGCACTCACGCACACACGCACGCACACGTTAACTTTGTAGCTGATTGCCAAAGGCTGCGCTTAAATAGGTCGCGCCTGGGAATCATTGTATTAAGCGCCGTAAATAGAAATAAACAGCAGAACAATAACAACGCGTCGGCATCTTTTTTGGAGGGCTGTGCCCAAAAAAAAAGAAGAAGAAAAAAGCCGAAAGAAAAAGTCCGCGGGGAAGTGTCATTTATTTTTTTCCACTCATCTTTTTAGTGTGAAAAGTGTAAAAAAAAATAAAAAGAAGCCAATTATGAGCAGGCAGACGAGGGCGTGATAACATTGTTGGCTAAATGAACTCTTGTGAATGAGGCAGATAAGACCAGGACACTCCACTTAACGCACGTCAATGACCTTTTGTGAAGGGAGGATGATTAAAGAGGCTGAAAGGAAGTGAGCGCTAAAAGACAGGAAGTCAATTTGCAGCCTATTCGCGCACGTGCAGACGACGTTTCAAACCAATGGAAGATGCGTCGTCCACGTCATATTTGTACTTTGACGGACACTTTACCAGGGCTGGACAAATAAATGGTCACGGAGCAACAAAAAAAGTTGAAATCAAATGTTTTTACAAATCAGGCAGGTAAAGCCTACTTGACCATCTGAGCTTTATGGTTAATCCGAGGCACTAAATCTTGCAGTGCTGGTTCACATTGAGCATGAATTTGGATGTGATCTCATGTTTGTAACCAGGGCCATGTTGAAAAAAAACAAAAACTCATTTACTCTCAATTCTAAACAGATTTGTGAATAATGATGAAACTTTGCTATATTCTAATGCTAATTGCTGCAAAATGTAAACAGATAGAAATATACTTTTTTTTTTCCCTGATGAAAGAAGAGACTCTAAATTTTCTTTTGGTAGGTTCCATGTTTTTATAGCAATAGAACAGAATATTCTGTGGCCTTGCAAAATCCAGTAAAACAGCCGGGAGCGAAGGGGATTGCTTCAGGGAAAATGTCTGTGAGGCCAATACCGATATTCATCAAATTACAGGTCTATCGCTACTTCCTGCCTTTGGTCCGAAGCACTTCCTGTCAACTGTCAAGTTTCTGCTAATCACTTCCTGAATGTAATGTTGCTCCTACGTTTGACTATTTGACATTGACGCACTTCCTGACGGTCACACGTTGCGCCTTAAGTACTTCCTGCCAACGTCACATTATTCCTAAGCACTTCCTGCCTGCTTCCCATTCCGGGAAGATTTCAGCGGTCGTCATCCTGCCGCGTCAAGTCAACGGCTTCCACACGAGAGCTGACAACGACACGCTACAAGCCGTGACTATTTCGACAGCGTTGCCTCGTTCCGTGCCAGCTCGCGCTCGTCCTTTCTCGCTCTTAATTCTTAATGATTTCTTCAAATGCGAGCGGATATCACTCACATTCTTTCCCGCCCTAGGTGCAACATTCCGAGATGTAAATCCGAGGCTAACCCGCAATTTAAGCTCCCGCCGGTGCTACGTGCGCGTGTGGCACGATTGCGTGGCGTGCCGCGCAAAAAGAGCAGAAACGCCGACGCCATCCGCAAAACGACTTCCAGCGTGAAGCTCGTGAATCATTGACGAGCGGCACGGGAGCAAAAAACACGCGTGGCCGGCGAGCAACCAGGAGGCTAATGCTAAAAACGCGGAGAGTGTGGTTCACCTCAAAAGTGGTGATTAAACTTTTACGAGGAGATGAGCTTAGGCGAGGGGAGGCGTTTAATTGAGGATAACGAGCTGAACTCAGATCCTCGAACCGGAGACGTCACGGGTGCTTTATTTTGCTCCCAAGAACTTCCTGTCGATTTCACGTTGGTTCGACGCACTTCCTGTCTGTGTTACGTTACTCGTGAGGACCTCCTGTATGCACTTCCTGTCTGCTTTACTAAAGACTTCCTGTTTGCTTCACACTGCTTTTAACGAGGAGTGTCAAAATGAGTGCGTTATTTAAAGTTCCTTTAATAGCACACATTTTTTAAACGCGCGATTAATGACTGTACTGCGGGAATTCCAGTCGCAACGTCCACATACATTTTTTATTTATTTTTTTATTTAATAATAATGCATATATTTGTGAAGACTGGGGTCAAGTTGTATTTTATCTTTTTAAAAATGTGCAGAATTCCACACGTTACTTCATGTTAAAGATTCGATAGCTCTTAATATGAAAAAAAAAAAAATGCACTAAGGTCTTACAAATGCAATTATGCCATCTAGTGGCAGAAAAATGACCAACACAAATCAATATCACACTTGTTTTTTGTTTTTTTTCCACATTACGGTACATCTTTTTAACTTAACTAAATTTTATAATTTCACTTTTCTTTGGTTGCAAAACATGACATTTTACATTTTAAAATAATAAAGAAATGTGCTAATGGTAGTCACATCCTGCAGTCATATTTGCACAATAAGATTTTTTTTATATCTTTTTTTTTTTTAATGATAAAACATTTGTTCTCAATGTGATAGTATCTGATGTTGCATTAATCCAGTGCACAGACTGAAGTCAATGATAGTACACACAACCTGTGACTTTCAGCTGTTTACACGCACTCGCGCACACACAAGCGCGCGCGCACGCTCGAACCTTGCACTGCTAATCCAGAAAATCCCCCCCAACGCACACAAACACTCACACACACGCACGCACACACACTTCCTCTCCTCCCAAATCCCCTTAATCACAGCCGCTTGATCCCCAACAAAAAAAACAGGCCGCATAAATCAATCGGGGATAAGACGAGACCTCAGCCAGGGTGAGGCGACGTGAGGAGCAGGAAGAGGAACGCTTACTTTTTTTTTTTTACAAATACATCGAGTGACATTTGGCTGTTTTAACACCTGAGAACGTGTCGGACAAATTGTATGATGATCTAAATGAGCAGTAAGAAGCTACAATTTCATCCTGTGGTTCTCGAATTCTGAGAGCGCGCAACAGTGGAATTGAATCATTTGGGGTATTTTCTGCCACTTTAAGTTAATTTAATTAAATACATCATGGATTAAAATAAATAAATTGATAAATTTATTGATTAACTAATTAATCACAAAAAATTATCGCAATGATCATGTATTAATGCATATTAATGGCACTATTAATTTTGACCACAGATGATCCTTAAACTCGAGAGCGGATGGTTACGTTAAAAGGTAGCAGCGGTTGTGTTTGAGCAATAAAAATAACTAAATGCATTAAAGTAAAGACTTTAATAAATGACATTCTGAATATTTGTTCATGTCAAAATATTGGGGTTATTTTTTTCGCATTTTAAAATATGCAAGTAACTGATTAGAAAAAGAGGATGAGCGTATGCAGTGGATCAAAAAATGTTGAAGACGTCCTCATAACATGAAATGTCAAATGAATTAACACATAACAGATGCTCTTTAAATTTGGTGGGCAAAAATTTTTGGATAAAAAAGTCTTTTGAATTAAGCGAAAATTCTAAAATGTGATTAATCTGATTACAAACTAATCATTTGACAGCACTAAAAAAATATATATATAGATGGGTTAAAAACAAACTTTATAAAAGTACATATTGTGGCCAATATTTTTAAAGAATTTAATGTAAAAATATGTATAAACTGTATATTTTTCACCCAAAACATTTTTTTTGATTGCTTGAATTGTATTAAAAAAAATTTAAACATAATTATCACTCGCCTAAATTTTAAATGAAAAAAAATATATATTGGTCAATTGTTTTTTTCCCCTCTTCATTACAAAAAATAAAGTTTAGTTTATTATGTGGTTGACCTTTTCCAAATGATATCTTCTACCACCTTTAAAAAATAGAGATGAATCAATACTTTTATTACATAAGCTATTTTGACAAATTTTTTTTGCAACTGAAAATCCATACACACAAAAAAACTAAATAATTGCAACACCATAGATGAGTTGACTACATCATACACAAAATCTGTGAAATTTTCCAATACCTGGAAAAAAAAAATCTATATTGGGTATCTTATATATATTTAAAATATGGAAAAGTGCAACAGTTCCTCCCTGTGTGGCTAAGAACTAACAAAAGTCATGTGAGTTTTTTGGGTGTTTTTGGCTTGGCCGAGTTTGTTAGCAAAAGACCAACAAGGGACGCTTGCTGTGAATAATTCATCACTCCGGTCTTTGTTGGGCGTCCAAAAAGATTCACTTTTCAAAAATAAAAATCATTGTAGCTCCACTCGTGATCAAATAATTGTCCGTCAAGGGAATTAAAACAACACTTTTTTTTTTTTTGTTCTATTTTAATAGCTTTGCACTCATGGAATCACTGAGACGCATTAAGGACGAGAACAGTCAATTAAACGTCGTGTGCAGAAAATTGCTATTCATGCTGGGACTTGTATTAATATATACTAATAGACTCATTGACTTGAGTGTGCACATATTTACATTTAACACGTCTAATAGTGCAGCTAGAGTTCGGCCCGATTATCATTACCACAGTTGACAACTGCAAATTGGAATGCAAATCAAGAAACTTTTCAAAACACTTTTCCACATGACTTATTGTCACGTGGAGGAATGACGTTAAAATCGCAGACACGCTCGGGACATTTAGTCGATGCTAATACTCGGCTAACATAAGTGGCTGGAATAATAGGGAAAATTGTGCTTAGCATTCAGGCTGATATCGAGGCGAGGAGAGTGTTGGCAAAAATGGTGGCTAAAATGGTGGCTAAAATGGTGGCTCAATGTAACGGCTAATGGGAATGTCCAACACAGCACATCTCGTGGCTAATTAGCGGCTCAAGTGAATGGAATAGCGGCTAATAACAACACAGCTAACAGAATGGCTACAATGGCGTGGCTAACAGAGTCAGCTTATCTAACTACTGTATATACTTTTGTTGCTCGAATGATTGATCTCGGTGACCTTTGACTGGCCTGCTGCACTCGCACAATGAGTGCGATCCTCGTAGCGCTCGGGTAGCGCTAGCCGAGCGAGCGGCGTCTGCTTGATATTCATGACGGGAGCGTCGTGAGGATCCGGGATAAGTCCTCCGACTTTAGCGACTTACGGGCGGGAGCGCTACGGAAAGGTAACGCGGTTCTCATGATTTAAGGAGCTCTTTTGAGGCGGCACCTTGCGACCTCGAGGCTAAGAAAAGAGAAAGAAAAACTCACTTTCACTTTTCAACCTTTTCATTCTCGCACGGAATTGTTAAGAAAAAAAGAACGCGCTGGTTTCCTTGACAGCTAGTCACAGAGCTTACACTTGGCCAAAAGTCATGGCTAATCGACGGTGGGCTAATAACAGCGCTAACCGAGTAGCTAATATTGATGAAGAACATGAGAGAATTCTTGTAATGAAGCGTGCTTTCAAATGAAAACAACTGTGATCTCATTGAAAAGACCACTAGCTAACATGCTAAGATTGCTAATGAAAAATCTAACATGCTCACAGAGGAAAAGCTAACATGCAAACTTAACTAAACCGAGCTAACGCGCTCACAGAAGACAATCTGCTAAGACCCCGATCCGATCTGGGAGCCGGGTCACATTTGGTACAGATGCCGGTAAACTAGCTGTAAAAGCTCAAATGAGCTACCATATTTAGTGTGATTCATGTGAAACAATTTTTCAGTAATTGTGTGTGCGATTGTGCGAACATAAGGGGATGATTTGGCGGGAAATATTTGAGTGGGCTTGATTAGCCGATCAAGTCCTTAGCAGTTTTGCAGGTTGCTAACACTCCACAGCAGCACTGGAGTATGACTCATACAACTGCACATGTGAAAAACTGTCCCCCATTCACCTCATTTTCAACCTCTTGACCCCAATTTGCCCCCCCCCTTTGCGTCCCACATCTCACCCACTTCCAGCCCCATTTTGTCCCCTAAGCCACCTTTCAACCTCTTGCAGGCCCCTTTCGACCCACTTGTGACCCCCCCCAAATTTCTTCCCCTTGCGTTCCCATGCAGCCCCTCGTTAATAACCCTCTTCTAGCCATACTCTTGACCCATCTACCCTTATTTTGCCCTTTTTCGTCCCCCACTAACCTCTCCTGCGGTCCCGCACTGCTTGCTTCAGAATAATTCAGTGTACTAGAAGACGTTTAAGCAGGAGAGAAAAAAAAAAGCCAGCGGAGACGGCGGGATATTTATGCAGAGGAGGGGACTGTATGGGTGGGGTAGGGGGGAGCAATGTTGGCCGGGGGGCGCATCACTCATCAATTTGTTTGTAAACAACAGATTTATGCGCACTAAAGCGAGCGGAGAGCCGCCGGCGACTTTAGCGCCGCACGCAAACGCATGCACAACGAGCTCAGCGCTTTTTGGCCTGCAGCCTGTCGAGCCAAGGAACGAGATGGGGGGGGGGGGGAGAAAAAAATGACCAGGAAATCTCTCGTCATGCTGGCACGGCAACAGCTACTAAAACATGCACAGAAACATGGAATGACTCAATATGACCAAATAGAAATGAAAGAAAAAGCTGAAGTTATCATGCTAACTGACAACTGTGAAAAAGCTAATATAGGAAAAGCTAACTTGCTAATTAATAACTGAATAGGCAAGAAAAAAATGCAACACAAGCTTAGCTAAAATGCTAGCTATACCAACTTAACTGAAAAATGTAACATGTTCAAGCTAACATCCTTGCAGAAGGCAAAAAAAAAATCTAAAACGCTAACTATGATCTTGTGTAGAAAAGCGAACCCAATCACAGCAGGAAAGCGAACATACTAATAACCAACAGCAAAGAGAGAAGAAAGAGTGCTACAGGTACTTTTTTTTTTTTAAATTTTTATTAAAGAAGGAGAAAAAAAGAAAAAAAACATGCTTGCATGTCAGGCAGCCATCTTGTTTGTTTACTTTGGTCACAAAGGGGCAAAGGCACTTTTTTTTTTTTTAAACAAAAAGACAGCAAGCTAACAGCTCAAAAAACATCATTTACTTAAATCTTTTAAAAATATGATCGCTTTACGTCATTTATTATGTGCTAACCATTTAGCGCTAGCATCGTGGACTAGCTTAGCAAAATGCTGGGAAATAATAAGAATCTGCGAGCGTGTCATACACTTGGGGACTAGAAGTCGCTCTTAGTCAGATGTTTTGATGCTAATTAAGCCAGGCTAATTTAAGCAGCTATTGTTATTGAAGAAAATGTTCACTGCGAATCTCTGGTATGCCTTACTGAGTACCGCAGCGAGAAACGATAAGAATGGACGAGAGTGTCGTACACTTGGTAGTCAAACTACAACGCTCTCGCAGTTAGCCGCCTTTACGCCAATCTAGCTTAACTGCAATTTGTCGTACACATGTAATGCCTGCAGCTAGTTTCTAACTAGCCTAACTTAGCATAACGGCGAGGCTATCTTCATGCTAAGTTAGGCTACGTGTAGCTTCTACCATGATGTAAGAAGAAATTGTATGCCGATTAGCCTTGCTTAGTATAAAGGCAGCAAACGATAAGTCGGGCAAAATATTGACAAATGTGCACGCAGTTGCTAACGGCGGCGGCGTACCGATGGTGTTAAGACACAAAGATAGCGATGAGGATGCTCTGCTCTGTACATGTAAAAAAAAAATCAAAAATCAAAAAAATCCTCAACCCATAAAAATTCTCATAAAGTGTCCATGCGACTGACATTAACCATATTTGTGGCAAAATTTATGATAGCATGTGAAAAAAAATGAAGTTGTATATTTTTTTCTGCATAGGAGAAATAATAGTTCATAAAGAGGCAACAACGCAAGGCTATTTTAGCGGAATGTTAGCATGATGCTGATCAGTGATAAAGAAAATGTTGGAATGGTCACAAATGGCAAAAATGTTGATAGGTATTGGCTAGTTAGCTTAGTTTAGCATAAATGTGGTGAATGATAATCTGGCATGTTTGTTCTCCAAAGTCTGTATGCTAAGATAGGATAACTGTACCTTTAAAAATGTTCCTAAAGTAGGCTACAATGCTGATTAGCCTAGCTTTCCGTGAAAGTGGGAAATGCTAAGAATCTAGCCACAATTTTAGATTTCGTCAACATCTTGGGTTGTCGTACTCTTTGCAGTCAAGATCTGTCTCATAGTTCGTTGTTTTTATGCTATGCTAGGCTAAATACAGCATCATTGAGTAGCCTAGCATGAAGGTGACAAATGCTCAAAATATGCTAGCATGTTGTTGGGAATCAAAATTGATTCGGTACGTTTTGGATAATCACTGATTAGCCTATCTTGCCAAATTGAATTGATTTGCCACTCAGCTATTTATGCTAAGCTAGGCTAACCATATCATACCGTGATGCTAATTGTACAACAATGTAGTTAGTATAAATGTTTATCCAAGCGCGCGGGGAAAAGCATGTGTGCTAGCGAGTGGGGGAATGGGGAAGGAAGAAGAGATAAGCGAGCACAAAAAGATTGGTCGCCCGTTCAGAGGTCAGTGGTGGCCTTGGCGGAGAGCGCCTGGATGCGTCCCGTGTTACAGTTCTTGCACAGGACGTGTCCATCCAAAGGGTAGCAGCCCTGGTTGTCACCCTCAGACAGCAGACAGCCGCAGTCCTGCAGCCAAAAAACACACCTTAGCATACTCGCACATGCTAGCTTAATCTTTATGCTAAGCTAGTTTATGCTAATCAGTGAAAAACGCAACATTTTTCATGAGAAATTCGTTTAGCAAAATGCTAACTATTTTCTATTTGGACTCGCTTTTATGCTAAAATCGGTTAAATGTTTCATCTAACAAGTCGTTTGATATATTTGCACGACGGCCTAATAGGGCTGCGCATAAATATTATTTTTTTGGGGCTAATATTCAGAGAACATAACTTGAACATTTGTGACTATAAAATGGCAGATTTGCAAGAAAAAAACCTCAAACTTCTGAGAAATGCACGTAGCGTAGCGTTGTTGGTGGTTAATGCGACACTGTTTATAAAATGAAAAGGCAGGATGGTTCAACTTTACTCGTCATACGCGGCAGTTAGAGCGACATCACTTCCTGATCCCCGATCAGCTGACTAAACACGAACCAATCAGAAGCTAGCATACTTGAGGTCAATGCAAGTGAATGACGCAGGGCAGCAGATTCGACACATCAATTTAGATATTTGTACAAAAAAAAATAACAAAATGCATGAATGCGTAAATAATAATTCTGGAAACATAAATGTACAAGTAAATATACATTTTAACAAATGAACTTAAAAGTTTGATGCTCAGGCGTCAAATGCTTAACATCATATGGTTGAAGCAATTACTATCTTCTTATTTGAAAACTTGAGCGAGGTCGTTCGCTACGTGTTTCCGAGTTTTCTCTCCAATCTGACACTTTATAAAGTCCCAAATTTCCGAGTTTTTCTCTCACAAATTTCCCGCTTATGAATTCGCAAATTCGAGGGGGTTTTTTTCTTGCAAATTTGCCACTTTATAAACTCGCAAATTTCCGAGTTTTTTGTTGTTGTTGCAAATTTGCCACTTAATGAACTCGAAAATGTACGTTTTTTTAAAATTATTTTTCTGGCAAATTTACCACTTTACAATCTCACAAATCTGTGAGTTTTTTTTCTCTGTATATTGCTCCCACCCTCTATAAAAAATAATATAAATATTTACACGTGGTCCTAATACTGCCATACATTTGGGCAAACTCTAATTTGAGAAAATGTCAGCATCTCGTCACCCATTCGAATTTTCCAATTCGAGTTTCTGATCAGTAAAAACAAAACAATATCGTGATGATGGCGGCGACATGGGTGCGAAGGACGCACCTCACAACGGTAGCAGTGGACGTGGAAGTCTCGGTCCAGAGCCACAATGCGGACCGTCTCCTCCTGGCCGGGGGCGGGCATGATGGGCTCAGAACACACGCAGCAACGCGGCGCAAACTTCCTGCTCGGCAAACACACAAAAAAAAAACCACAAACGCAAAATGACGTCGAGCGCCTCCGGTGCGAGCGATCCCGCGCCGGTGCGGCCGTCCTCACTTGTGGAAGTCGTGTATGCAGTGGATGTGGTTGGAGGCGTCGACGGTGAAGGGGACGCCGTCCAGGCTGCGCTTGCAGACCACGCAGGTGAAGCAGTGAGGGTGGTAGGCTTTGCCCGTGGCCCGCAGGATGCGCTCCATGATGGGCTTGCTGCACATGCTGCACGTCTCCAGCGTGTTCTGGAAGCGCACGCGCAGACACGCGCAAGACCCGGGTTCGGGTTAGGATTTTTGCATTTGAAAAAAAGCAAAACAAAACAAAACAAACCACGTTTGCAACAGTTCATCGCTTACACGCTATTTCTAGACTTTGTATGAAGTGATTTTCAAAATAAAAGGCACTTAAAAAATAAATAAAAATAAAATTGTATTTTTTTTTTTTTAAAAAAAAAGCACTGATATATATATATATATATATATATATATATATATATATATATATATATATATGGGGGATTACCTGCATAAAAAAAAAAAAAAGCTCCTCAAAACTCGAAAGTTGCTCCTCAAACAAAGTCGCGGATGATTCTCAAATTCGGTACTTGAGTGTCCTCACATTGCCTGTCGAGGCTGCTGAGAGCCACAGCGGAGTGCGAGAGTGGTGGTAAATATTTCCACTTTGTGATGACGGCAGGCTTTCTCGCGCCAGGACGCTTGGGCAGGCGGCCCGCGGTGGAGGTAGCAGCCGTCTATGGATTTGTTTCCGTCGCTTCCTTTTGTGATGCCCTCATCGTCGAACCCTGGCTATTCGTGGGGGTTCGGGAGCAAGGCGAGCCACCGATTGTAAAAATTAGGGCTGGTGATCGATTAGTGCTGTCACTATGGATTAAAAAAATAATAATAATTAATCTATTTGATTATTCAATCGATTAATCGGGTTTCATTTTGCATTTATTTTAAGCATTTTTTCCTTGATTACTGTGTTCATTAAACAGTGCTTGGTGTTTATTTCGTACTTTGCATTATTATTTTTATTTTTGGTCATCGTTTTTCCAAAGTAAAAATAGATGTTTGCAAATGTCTTCTTTCATGAAGAACGACAGAAATCAGTCAACAATTACTGTTGATATATTGAAATCAGAGGATTTGGACCATTTTAAATAAAAAAATGGCTCCAAACGATAAATCGATTATTAAAATATTGTCGATTAATCTGTGAATTTTGACAGCTCTAGTCTTTCATGAATGGAAAAAAAATACTTTTAATACATTTCAAGAAAACATTTTTAAAAATTCGCCTTTTAAAATTATTTTTTGGGGGAGAATTTATGGGAAAAAGATGTATAAAATAATCGATTCATGGTTTTAGGATTCAATATCGGGCTTGAACAGGAAAATCCATTCGATATATTATTATAAACTCAGCCCTCGTAACAATCTGCTAAATCGATTATCATCCCTCTCAAGCGCTAGTTTCTACACAGTACAATATTGTATCGTGACATTTTTATTAGAAAACATAAGAAATGTTTTTTTTAAAAATGTTTTTTAGAGCCATTCATGACATTTCCGTCATGTCCGTGTGCAAAGTTGAAACCGGTTGCATCGCATTCCCTTTTGTTTATTTCCTGGATCTGTTCTCCGCCGTGGCCGTTTTGCGCGCTCGGCCGGGCTAAAGCGCACACGCTTCAGCTGCCTCCCAAATGCGCCCCCCCCCCACCACCCCCCCGTCCCGCCGCCTCCATGTTTCCAAACACGGTCGTGGCTGTGTGGCCAACACGGCGCCGAGTCACGCGCCGCCGGCCCCGAGCGCCGGGACCAAGCAAACCACGCCGAGCGCTCGCCGGCGTGTGCGCTGACATTCTGCGTCTGCGTGCTAATAACCAGCGCCCTAGCGTAGCCCGCGCGGGGAGGCTAGCGTGTCAGGTCACGTGGGGTCGCACCTCTGCTCTTTATCGAGGTCAACGACACTTTGAGGACGTGACATTTGTTTGAACCGGAAATGTTTTGAAAATCTCAACGGCCGAAACATCTCATTTGTCAAACTTTCATTGGATCTTATCTAACCATTAAATTCATATTTTTGATCAATTACAACAAATTACTACAGTTCAACAAAAAAAAAAACAACAACATTACGTTTTCTAGTTACAACTAATAATAATGAAAAAAAATCTAATAAAAATATATAGTATATTTAAAAAAAATGGTGTCATTATTATATTTTTGTACTTTTTGCATATCATTTGATCCCCCCAAAAATTATGTTAAGAAAATAACTATGAAATTAAATGGTTTGCATTTGAATTGTATCAAGTGATTTCTTTTAAAATACAAAAACTAAATAATAAATCAAAAAGAATTTGAATGAACTTTTGGCACATTTGACCTTAAATGCAATGCAAAACAAATAAGAATTCATATTAAATTTAATACAAAATAATTAAGAAAATAATTATTTTAATCACAATATAAATATTTTAGTCTTTAAGTATGTTAGCTTAATGCTAATGCTAACATAAAGAGAATGAAAAGTGCCATAATGAATGCCAAAGCATAGCATCCATGTGGTGGCATAATATTTAAAAATAATAATAACACTCACCGATATATATTCTTTATCCTCAACAAAAAAACAATGACTACACCGCTTTATGTAAAAAATGGAACAAAAATGGTTGAATTGGTAAAATATTATAGAGTTCTATTTTTCCCTCATGAAACTGCACGTGAAAAAATGTATTTGCGCGCAGCTTTGAATTTCCTCCTTGCCCATCGTATCCCCGGCGGCCGGATGTTATTTTTAGCGCGGAATGGGTCCGTGCGGTCACGCCACGTCGGGGCCCCGCAACGGGCGAGACGGCAGACTTTCATGTTTGGGACCGGCGGCCTCGTTCGTGGCTGGCGTGCGCTCGCGGAGAGGCTCGAGGAGTTCATGAAAAGCGAGAGACGCTCGTGGAAACCAAAAACACTCGCGGGGACGCGCTTGCGTGGAAACAATGTCCGCGCCGCAGTCTCGCCACGCGCGCGCCCTGGAAATGGATGCAAAAAAAAAAACACGTTTTTTAATGAGCTGGATGCTGCGAGCGCGCCAGCTTTATTTACCTCGCAGGCACTAAAGCATGTCGGGGGGGGGGGGGCGAGAACGCTAGTTGATCCGCATCCTTCCCTGCCTCTTGGCTCTCTTCTTGTGGGAATACCTTAGCCTTGTTTAGCTTAACTGGAGCATGTGATTTCACTTCCTGCCCCCCCCCAAAAAAAAGAAATGTGTAAATCTGACATGCTACCCTGACCTCAAGTAACCCCCTCATAATAACAATTTGGAATATTTGTTTCTCGGTCCACTTTTGAGCCCACAGGCCACCTGTTGCGAACCCCTTTGCTTTGACTTTGAGGCCGCTGCCGTATGCGCACCTCCACTAGAGGGCACCATACGTGCACTGCTGACGTATTGAGGCATCCTGACTTCCTCTCTGGCATGCGTGTTTGCCCACAAGGCTAAACAAACGTCTCGGCAGTAAAGTGAATGTAGGTCACACACACACACACGTGCGCAGACGCACACACACACACGCGCAGACGCACACTTGTCGTCAATTGTATGGCGAGCCCGCTCACTCCCGCTTACTTCCCGCAAAGCCCGTAGTGTCCGCTGAGAACCGGGCCCGGACGCTAAACGACGTCTGCCAGCTTTTGGCGAGGACGCGTGTTGGCAAAACAAAGCGTGTAGCGAGTAGCATGTGTTCCGCTGACACTCGGGTTCGACTGGGGGGGTGGGGGGGGGGCGCGCTTCAACATCACGATGGGAGGGACTGTCGAGGCGCTTCCGCAGGTGCTGCTGTTTTGGTTAGCAAAAGGGCCTTGTGGTGTCATTTTTGTTATGATCATGGTTCGTTTCGTTGATGCATGATTTTAAATCATGTTATAAAAATTTGAAATAGTTACTTTTTTCCCTTACATTTGAAAAAAATGTATTCCATATAATTGATGGACGTCCATCGAGCACATTTCCGTGTTTAAAGCTCCGCTCTGCCGTCCGTCAGCAATAAATGTCCGTGCGGAAACACAAAATATTGGTAATGATCATTATGGCCTGACCAATAGCATTTTTTAAGGCAGATATTTGGCGGGATAAAATTCCGATAATTGATTTATTGGCTGATTAATAAAATAAATAAATAAATAAATAAATCATGATTAAATGAAATTATTTTGGGGTACATTAATGATTACAATATAAAATACAAAAATACTTTGTCCTTTTGGTATTTAAAAATAAAACAAAAACATCAATTCCTCATCAAATTCTGCAGATTTTTGCCAATTTTAAAAGAGCTCATAACAGACGATTAAATCAGTCTGACGATAAATTAGTCATTTTGCATTAAGATTAGTCATAATAATAACAAATATTGATCACTCTTCTCAACACTCAAGGAAGAGTAGGAGGTGAAGAAATGCCAAATCGGGGCCGAGTCAAAGGTCATCGAGTTCATTTCTGTTCCGCTCCATGTTGTGCTTCCTGACGACTAAAAATAAACGCGCTGGGATGTCACGACGGCGTCTTAATGAGGCTGTCTAATATTGTTACCAAAATAAAAGTAGTTGAATGTTGTTCCGTGCGAGACGCTGCTGCACCCGCCCGCCAAATGTTTGGAATTATTGCTGGACTCCTCCGTGATTCATACGTGCCGACATTCAAGCTCGCTCTCTCGCTCTCTCTCTCGCTCGCTCTCTCGCTCTCTCGCCCTCTTTTCCTTTTTTGTCTTCTTCTTCTGCCCTCCCTGCCGCTGTGATGTTAAAACCGCTGGCGATTGCATAACGCGTTAAAACTTGCATCACCAATTTCCCGCAGTAAAATACTGGCATTAAAAAGACGAGAAGAAGAACCGTAATGGGGGAGGGGGGGGGGGCACACGTGTGGTGATCTTGTGATGATTGACAGGTGAGCGGCACCAATCAACACTGCCTGCAAACATTTCTTTGTTGATCAAATAAATCTTACTTTATTAAGTTATTAATCACATTTGTATTCAAATGTTCGATTTTCTGGCATTGCCTGTTTTGAACTTCACTCCATATTATATATATATTTTTTAAATGTATTAAAATACAGAATAAGTACCGTAATTATATTTTAATGTTAAGTTTACGTTCAATTTTGTACAATAATTAAAAACTCAAATGCTACACTGTTCATTTAGACACAATTATTCAACTTTTTTTTTAAATTTCTAAAATGCACATATATTAAAATTTGCAACAATTGACTTTTTTTTAAATATTTTTTTATGGCTGGTGAAATTTTAAGCTTAAGTATGTTATTATTAATTTTTTTTTCTTTTTATTACAGATAATATTTCAACAATACAAAATCCTTAAAAACAAAACAAAATTTTTATTTTAAAAGAATAAATAAATATACATCTTGGTGAAATTTTGCACAAAAGTAGTTATTAATTTGAATTAAACATTATTCAATGTAAAAATATACTTTCCATGAATTATTTTTCTAAATAAAAGTTTTTAAAAATAGTCAGGCCTGTTAACTTGGTGACATTTTACAAAGACATATTATGTACCTTAATTTTAATTAATTGTATATAATATTACAAAAAAAAGAAAATACAAATAAAATATTTGGGAGTATGATATACATAATTTAAAAGAATACAAAACCCCTAAAGTGTAATCAAAATTAATAATTAATAGTACCGGTTAAAAAAATAAATAATAACAAATACTTGCCTATCAGTGAAATGTCATGTAAAAAATAATTAAAAACAAAAACAAAATAAAAATTCTATTCTAAATTAATATAAATAAAGTGAAGCTTAAATTGTACACAAACGTGTTGGACTATTAAATAGAATTGACAAAATATATAGAATAGATCGATTTAACACAACAAAAGAAAAATGAGGCTTGATTTATTTGTGAAACTAAACCCTGACATTCAAACGTGCTCATTTCGCTTCTCTCACGATCGTCGTCTGCCAGCAAACGGCGTGCCGGAGATGCTAAATATGGCGGAAGGAACCCTCGCTGCCGACATCTGCTTATTTTATTCTCCGTGATTTTAACATCTCCACATCTGCGTCAGACTTTTTCTTTCCTCGCCGTGATGTGAAAAGCGCTCTCGATTGCATCACCGATTTCCCGCATATGAAAACACGGCGGCGTTCCGAAGCGGGCGAACAACTTCATCTCTACTCTTTTGACACACATTTTACACCTAGCAGTTTTTTTTTTTTTCCCTCTTTCGCCGTCGTGTTTTCCGCGAGGCCGATCGGGGCCGACGGGAGGCAGGCTGCGCTTTGCACGCGATTTATGACCTGGCAGGATGAACTCGCCGCCGCTAAATTTACTGCCGAGCTGATTCAGTGCCGCGTCTGCTCGGTGCCTGCCTTTACTGCTGTGGGACCAGCGGACGAGCCGACGAGCAAACGAGCGAGCGAGCGAGCGGCCGCAGGAAAGACGGGACAAAATGCCGAACGGATGAGTCACCTCGGCGGGAAAAAAAAAAACCTAACAAAGAAAGGGCAGGGGGGACGTGACTTAACGAAGCTTGACAAACGAGCCTCTTGTGCCGTTTACGAGGAGGACGTTTGAGGAGATGAAGTGAAGACGAAGAAGACGACGAGCAAACCATGATGACTCACAAAGAGGAGAGACGCCAGCGAGACGGAAAATAACATCAAAGGTTCCTCCAAAATGGCGGCGATGGATCGGACATGCTAAAGTTAGCATTATTAGCCCATTTTGCCACACCAGAGCGCAATGACTCAAAGAGGAGAGTTACTAGAAGGAAAAGACAAAAAAATCATGGTTATGCAAAAAAAAAAAAAAAAAAGGTTTTCAAACATGGATTGAATGTGCTAAACTTTGCCTTATTAGCATATTTAGCTATGACAACGATGACTCACACTGAGAAGAGAAATGCTAGCAAGATGTGACCAAAAAACATGCTAACTTTATTTCCCCCCCAAAAACATGATGACTCAATGAATCGGATATGCTAATATTAGCATTATTAGCTTATGTATCTACACGAGGCATTAAAAGTTAACAGCGACGAGTGAAGAAAGAGAGGAGTAATGCTAGCAAGATGGAAAAAAAAAAAAAAGCTTGACAAATAATAAAGTTCAAGGAGATGAAGATGAAAAAGAGTCGAACCTCGATGACTCACAAAGAAGGGAGAGTCGCTATTGAGACAAGATGGAAAAAATTGTGGTCCAATGAAAAGATCAGAAAAGGTTTTTCCAAACATGGAGTGGACACGCAAGCTTATTGATCTCAAATGACAAAAATAACGCGAGGACAAATGCTAGCAAGATGGGACAAAAAGAAAATTGACAAAACACGGAGCAGATGGATCGGACATGCTAAACTTAGCATTATTAGCTCATTTAACACTTATGATGATGATTGACAAAGAGAGACGAGATGCTAGCAAGACCGGACCAAGCAACTCATTATTCAAAGGGGGGGGACATCAACACTTTGTCGACTCCCGCCCGCTTGTGTTGAAAGCAGTTGTCACGGTGTGTGCGTGTCCCGCACCGTCACACACAATCATACGACATACACCGATTTTTTGTCCCGCCTCCGGCCCCAAAGTGTTGCTATTAGGGTCCATTGTTTGGACAAGAGTTGCGGAAGCTCCCTCATGTTTTTTGTCTAAGCATATTTCCTCGCCCGGGGGGGAAGAAAATATCGGCGACCCACTGCTGACCCGCCGCAATGTCACTCCGACTCACGGCATCGGCCGACCACCGCCGGGCTCTTTGTCACTTTCTCTCGGCAAGCGCGGCAGGAGACGTTGCCTAAAGTCCAGAGGGGTCACTTTCTGCCGCGCGGCGGGACGTAAGGCGGAGAGGCAGTGCCGGGCCCGAGCGGGACGGCGGCGCTCCTGCCACCTTTGGTTGCGCGCGGGGACGCCTGACGTGCGGCCCGTCACGTCGAAGGAAAGTCCCAGCCGGCGACGCGGGGTTCGCGCTTTAAGGACGGCCTGATGTCCGCACCGTCACGTTAGACTAAACTCCGGGTGGTTCCGACAGGTTTGTCAAAATGCGTCTGCGGTTGCGAGAGTGCAAAGTGGCCACGTCAGGAAACGCGGAACGAAAGAAAGCGAAAACTTGTCCGGTAATCTGCGCGAGTACCGAGCGCTAAGGTCTGGGAAAAGCGCGGCCCTTCCACGTTCTGTTGCCGGGTAACATTTAAAATGGACAGGCAGTGCCGGGCCACAACATCCGAGCCGGAGTCTCACCATGGCCCAACGGATACCTGGTGTGATTTGAGGGCCGTTTTAAGAGAAACTAAACTCGATACCAGAGGTGTCGAACTCCGGTCCTGGAGGTTTTGGATGTTTCCCTTCTCCAACACAGCTGATATATGATCATCTTGGAAGAGGGAAAGCTCCAAAACCTGCAGGACTTCGGCCCTCCAGGACCGGAGTTCGACACCTTTGCTCGACACCACCGAGTCGAGGTGGTCAAAATTTGTCCGGTAAACAAGTGAGTAAAAGAATCTCCATTGAGGTCGTGGCAAGTGCCAAGGTCAAGAAAAGCGGGAGAGAAAAAAAAAACCCGGTGGGAGGTTCTGGCCCAGTGCCATCCCGTTCCTGGACCGGCATGCAAATGTACTTCGGGCCAGCTCACACCTACACTCGAGAGGCCAGGCCAGGTCAACTGAGTGGAAACTTCAGCTCAGCAACCCCCCCCCCCCGGATGAAGGCGTGTCACAAGCATTCAGACTGAGATTGTCACAAACGATCCGTCGGGCTGCCAGCGAGCTCCCATTAGGAGGATCACGCTCCGTCCGGGTGACGTAACTCGCACCTTCGCGCACCTCAAGTCAACTGGTGGAGAACACGCCATCGTAGCGATTTGTTAGCGTCGCTCAGAGGCGCGGCGCCAAAAGGAGGCCTGGGGCAGGCGTCAAAGAACGTCGGGTTCGGATACCGTCGGGATCATCGCGCGGCTTGCTAGCGGGCCTTGACAGAAAGAGACCAGAAAAGAGGACTGGACTGGACTGGACACGGCACCGTGCGCTTTTGATATCCTCTTACATATGTTAGGATTGTTGGGATGTTCAAATGAGTGCCTTCGTTTTGAGTTACTTGAAGGTTTCTCGAACGCCACAAATTTGAACCCTGGATGATCCTTTAGCGCGACCGCGGATGGCTACGTGCGACGTAGCACAGGTTGTGTTTGAGCAATAAACGTAATTACATGCATTAAAAAAAAGCATTTCATAAATGTGTGCGTTTCACATTTAGATTATTTGTTCTGGTCATTTTAAATAATAATAAATTCTAGAAGTAAATACATCTGAATATATACAGCATATATATTTAAGATATACAAAATTCAATATAGAAAATAGATATATTTTTTAAATATATCTATACAATTTAAAACTGTTAATAAATAAAATTAAAATAAAGTAAACAATATCAATCCAAGTTCAAATACAAATAAAAGTTAAAAAAAGAAAACAAAAAATACCGGTATAAAACATGAAAATGAACACTATACCAATAATGTAAAAATTAGAGTAAAAACATGAATAATTACTAAATTAAATGCAAGTCATTATAACTGATTAGAAAAAGAGGACGATGAGCGTGTGCAGTGGATCCAAAAAATTTAAATGTCAAACTAAAAAAAAGCCTTTTAATTAAGCGATTAATCGTGATTAATCAAAATTCCAAGATGCGATTAATCTGATTAAATTATTTAATTGTTTGACAGCTTTTTTTTTTGTGAGTCTGGGGTCAAATTGTAATTTACAATTTTCAAAATGTACAGAATTTCGCAAGTTACTTCATGCGAAAGATTAGAGAGCTCTTAATATGAAAAGAAAAATGCACTGAGCTGACACCAATGTCTTATAAGTGCAATTATGCCATCTAGTGGCAGAAAAGTGACCTCAACACAAATCAATATCACACTCGTTTTTTTTACAGTACAACGCATCTTTTTAAATTTAACTGAATTTTATGAATGATTTTGAAATGACTGCATCAACGACTAAAAGATGCAGACATATTTCTATTACTTTTAATTTTTTTCCAATTTTGTTAACAAGAGCATGAAAAAAAATTGGTATTTATTAATAGTCTATTTTAGAACATGTATAAAGTTTGCGATTAATTGTGAGTTAACTGTTGAAGTCGTCGCTTGACACCCCAACTTTGTTGCTATTCCTTAGCATGCCAACTATTAGCATGTTAGCATTCAAGTTATTTTCTCTGAAAAATGTGCCAAATTAAATCCCGATCATCCAATACTGAGCGTGTAAGAAAAGCCCGCTACCGGCGGCGGTCTTCCTGGTTCCGGTACAACGCGAACCTCTCGGAACGACCCAATACGAGGATCATAGCGCCGTCTTGATGTCAGTGATGTGACTTTAATTGGAGCCGACTTTTTCCCGCCCACACACCTGTCAGCGCTCCCCGTGACGGATATGCGGGTCGTCACATGCAGACGTGGCCGCGCGTGCGTTCGGGCTCTTCTCTCAACACACTCCTCTCGCATCCAGCGTTGCGCTGACTCATCAAATATTCACTTAAGTTGTGTGTGTTTGCTAATTGACTTGTGTATTTTCACACGTCATTAAGTCTGCGTTAATTCCTCAAAGGAGCCCAACAATTAGACGGCGCCGGCATGAAGGGGGATGGCAAATGGCAGCGTGTTGGCACACTTGCCAAAGACGATTTGCGTGTTTGGGGGGCTAACGGCGCTAATTTTGTAGCCGTCACAGTCCGCGATGATATTCTTGTGACGTTTTGACAATAGCAGAATACTTGAGATGGGCTGAAAATCGGCATCAAGGAAGATCATAGCTGACTTGATTTAAAAAAAAAAAAAAAAAGCAAACAAAACTTTTATTTATTATATTTTTCCCTTGCTTCATTTATTTTTAGATATCTATTTTACATATTTTTCATGTTTTATATGAACTTTATTTTTAATTGTACAATATAGTATATATATATATATATATATTTTTGTAAATATATCTATTAGTATACATATTTTTATTTGATATTTTGTCTTGTATACATACTCTTGTATGCTTTTACACATTTTACATGTATTAGTATTTGTATGCTTTTTGTTTTAATACTATTTGTATCAACATTTATATTTCGTATTAATAATTTCATTTTTATATTTTTCACTTTTGCATTTATACATTTTCAATAGTTTTTCTTTCATTAATGCTTTTACATTTGTAAAAATATTTATTATAGAGTACTTTATTTTTAGTTTAATTTTCCTGCCAAATTTGAAGAGCACCGGTTATATGTTCATTATTTTGACATTTAAAAATTTTTGGATCCACTGCACACGCTCATCAGCCTCTTTTTCTAATCAGTTATAATGACTTGCATTTAATTTAGTAATTATTCATGTTTTTACTTTTTTTACCTTATTGGTATAGTGTTCATTTTCATGTTTTATACTGGTATTTTTTGTTTTCTTTTTTTTTTACTTTTATTTGTATTTGAACTTGGATTGATATTGTTTACTTTATTTTAATTTTACTTATTAACAGTTTTAAATTGTATACATATATTTAAAAAATATATATATTTTCTATATTGAATTTTGTATATCTTAAATATATATGCTGTATATATTCAGATGTATTTACTTCTATAAACATTTTTTGCATTCTTTATTTTTACTTACATAAATATTTGTATCCTTTTTATTTTAACTTAAATATGTGAATATTTTTATTTATCCATTTATGTATTTTTTTTATTTAATATTTACTCTGTCTACTTTCTGGTTCTGTGTGAAATCCTGCAAATGCTGGATTTTCTGTTAATTGTCTGTCCATCAAACATGATTTTTTATTTTTTTTTTTTTAAACACAAGCCCCCCCCCCCCTCCCTTCTGTGACTATGAACATCCCCAAAATGGCTTGAGGGAGAAGAAGTTTCCAGGTGGTAACCGCGGCAGGACCCCACCTGTGTGTAAGGGTATTTAAAGGGATGGATATTTGACTGCAATACAAAAAAAAAAAGAAAAAGAAAAGAGGATTTGTTTTTTTTTGTGAGGACGGCTAAAAGTGCGACAGTGCGGGATAAAAGGTCTCACCGTTGAATAATGGCGGCATGAAGTTTAAACGGTGTTAATCTGCGGGATTGGGGCTAATGCGGATTGCGCCTCCATTTGAGGAGCGCGACACGAGCTCGCAAGCCCTTTAAGCAGCTCAATGTGTTGTCACTAGTTGATTAAGTGCACTACAACAAGATGACGGGATTAGCATTACACAAACGCACACTGCACGTGTGCGCGTGTGTGTGTGTGAGCATGGAAGGTCATTTGTCACATATACACATGACAAAGTAATATCATCATACAGCGTGTTTTAATATCATTTTCTTTCGTGAGCTTTTTCACTCAAATATTGTTCACAAATCTGTGTTCGTGCGCACTTCTTTCCCCTTTGGGAAATAAATGCATATGAAATTGCAATATTGAGGGAGCGGAAATCACAATGTTTACACTAAAATCTTTGTGCTGTATTTGAAATGTATCTTCTGGATTGCGGCGTTCACTAATTCAAACAAAAACGCACCGCGAATCCCCAAACTGCGGTGCGAGTGCTCTCCGGGGGGTGCGCTGGATTAAAAGTGTAAAAAGTGTAATGGCAACGCTGCTATTAGAATTATAGATTTACTTTTTTCCCAACCCCGATGAAATGTGACTATTCCACAAAATAAAAAGGTTAAATATGAGCATTTTCACGATATATATATTTTTTTTACTTTGATGAGTTTTGGTCCATTCAAGCAAGGCAGCAGACAATGAATGGCAACATATTGATTGTGACGTCATCTGCACGGGTTTCGTGCATTCCAGCACTTTTTTGGGCTGAAAATGAGGATGAGAGCTGCGATGCGAGCGTCCCGGACTCTCCAGGGGGTGCGGCAGATTTCAACTGTAATGGACGTCTACAATAGTAATTATGCATTTAAATCTAAAAATGGATTTCCTACATACATTTAATGTTTCAAAAAACATCAGGATTTTTTTTTTTTTTACCAGACAAAGATACATGACTTTTAAAGTGCAATTTTTTGGGGGGGCTGTTATTTATTTTATTTATTTATTAACTCTTTGACTGCCAGACGTTTTCAGAAAAGGGATGCCGTGGGTGCCAGCCGATTTTAAGCATTTTGACTGATCTTTCAAGGTCCATAGAAAATTATGTGTTTGGACTATGGAAACACACATACTACCAAATGAAAGATTGGACTCTCATCTTTCATCAGAAAAAAAAGTTTGTTTCTACCTTATTCCGTTTTTCGGTAATCAACAATAGAAAATGGTTAGTTTCACCTCTGTTTTGAAAAAAACGTCTTCTAACGTCTTTGGCACTCCTCCATAGGATTTTACTAAACGTTATTTAACGTTTTTGGCAGTTAAAAAGCTAATATATTATATAATTTTTTATTTCCTATATATTTTTTTGTATTATATATTTTCCACAGAAAAACGTTGGTTAAATTGTCTGAATTTGGATTTTTACAATATAAAGACAAAATATATGTTTGATATATTTTTTAATGAGTTAAAAAATGACATATTTTATACATTTTCATAGGGATGCGCGATTATGTGCCGATGTCGATGATTGTTTGCAAAATATAGTTAAATACAAACATACTTTTGAGTCCTACTGTAAGTCGAACATGTACAAATACATGTAAACATTGTGCAAAGCGCCATGAAGCAGAATTTTATTAATATCTCTGCTTCAAAGACCAATAACTCATTTTGAGTTGGCCCGTGTTTAAAAAATGCAACAGTAAAGAAATCCCACAATGTGCGACTGCCATGTTGCCTTCGTGCATCTCCTGTGAACACGACGAGGTCGCGCGCATTATGACGTCACAAATATGCGTCACTAGCATAGGAGAGGGGAGGGGTTGAGGAGTTGGGCACAACCTGACCCGCAAACACAAATAGATGGACCAACGCGGCAAGTCCATTATTATTAGTGGATTTCTTTATTACCTGCTTTATTTGTATGACATCAAATTGGTTGATAATTGCAGATAATTATCGGCCACCGATATTATCGTGCATCCCTACATTATTATTTTGTAATGTATAACATTATGAATGTATTTATTTATTTTAGGGAAAATGTTGATTTTTGGGGATTTTTACCAGAGGTGAAAAATCATAAAAATTAAATATTTATTTTTAAATCCAACGTTTGTACATGAGATTTTTTTTATACATGAGATTTTTTTTTAAATCAAAATTGATACTTGAAAGTTAAAAATTTACATATTTGCTGTATATTTAGATGCTTAAAACTATCCCAAGAAAAAAAAAATGCAATATAACGCTACAACAGAATAAATCCAATGTAATTAAAGTATTCAGACCGCACACCTCAACGCGTTAAAATACGATTTGAATCATACACATAAAAATCATTCTTGACATTTCTTTGGGCATGTCATGGGGAATGAATATGGTAATAAAAATAAATTCCACAAATGAAAAGGAGAGTTTGAATAGAAAGTGAAGTGCGATGCGGCTGTAAAATGAAAAGATGACGAAGGTTATGAAATCCTACTTCAAACTTGGGATTCAAATGATCTCACTCGCTGTTAACATAATGTTCACAATCATTCGCACGTTCCCGACTCCGGCAACGCAAAAAAAGGATGTCAAGATGTGAAAGTCAAGAAAGGTCAGCAAAAACCCATTCGAGCGGTTCGACCTTTACTGGGGGTTCAATGAGAGGCGTTTGAAATCATGTCAAGTTTGTGCTCTAATTTAAAATGTACATTTTTTGTCGCTAATTTTGAACACATCCCCAGTTCATAACTCAAATTACATCACAACCCGTACCTAACCAAATGTGAAAATGTATTTGTAAATGTAACAAAGTAACTAAAACAAAAAGTCAGCAAAAGCCGACTAGTCACGCTTTTTTTTCTTCTCCATTATGACAAACATACTTCGTCGGCGCTATAAAATGTCACGACTCAAGAGTGGCGATGAAAAGTCCAGTTCTCTCGATGCGTTGTTAGTGGCAAGAAGAGCGCAAAAGCGGCGCGAGGGCGGGCCTTCCTTCAGCCGTCAGCCACGTTTGACTGACAGGTCACGGCCGAGCGGCGGCAGCGATACGCCCGCCGTCATTTCTTTGCAATAAGTTGGCTTTTGTAGCGCGCCAGATAATCGGCGTAATTACATTCAGGCCGCTCGGTGTCCGTCACCTCCGGGATGCTCCGAAAATCGCAATAAAAAGAGGCGGAGGACAGATTAGGTTTTATTTCCTTTTAATCGTATCTTTATCTCTTCAGAAAGCGTCTTTCAGTGTGACCTTGTTACTCGGAGTACATGACAGGAACAATGTCGAGCACTTTTTTTTTTTTTTTTTTTTACAACGTCTCGCACTAACGCCGACCGGGAAACTTGAGTGGCATTTTTGCACATTCAACCGCACTGGATTCAGAACCACAATGACACATTTAATTTAAAAAAATATATATATTTTTTAAATGTATATTTTATAAATATTACTACATGTTTTATTTTCCCAGTATTTTTGTGTTTTTATTTTTTATTAGGTTTTTTACATCCATATGGATTTTCTACATAAGAATATTTAAATGAACTAGTATTTTTTTTATGTCTGTATATATATTTTATAAATATTAGTATACATGTTAATATATACAGTATAGGCCTATATCCGAAATAACTGAAACAGTAACATTTTATGTGAAAAGATTTTACCATCGATTGCTGGACTTTCCAAAAAAGGCCAAGACGGAATTTTCCGCTTTTAGTAGCGAATGCTGTGCGAAAGGCAATGAGTGAAAACCGGGTCGCAAAATGGTCGCAGGGCTGCCGGGATATTCCTCGACGGACTGACCGACGGTAGAGCAAACGTTCCCTTTTGCTTGCTCGCAGGGGAGCCCCACTTCTGGAGCCGCCGCCGTAATCGCGCGGGAGGCGCCCCGCGGGATGGGAATAAAAGGAGAAGGAACGACTTCCATTAAGGAATTCCGATTTTGCGCGCCGCGCTTTTTTGATCCTGTGCCAGAAGAACATTTATGCTGATGAAAGGCATAAATAAAGTTGCTCAATGATCCCGCTTGGAGACGTTCCAGACGAGACGGGCACAATCGCGGTGAGTGCCTCGCAAGCGGGATGATTTAAGAGACGCCGGCGAGCGCCACCTCTTTTCGCGCACCTTCGACCGACGCAACTTTCCCGCCGTCGATTCGCTGCCACGTGAGAACCACAGAAAGGATCGACTTGCGTCTTGTGCTTTTTCTTTGCTACATTTTTTTTTTTTTTAAGTCCAGTCACTTGATTTTATACCTCCGCAATGCATTAAAGGGCAAGTCAACCCCCCCCCCCCCCATTTTTTTTTTGGACAATAATATGTTCTATGCAGCCCCACTGGTCTAAATATGTTTAATATTGCGTTAGTGGAATATGAGTTAAGTATCAAAATCCAGCCGTTTTTTTTATCCATCTCAGGGGCGGCCATTTTGTCACTTGCTGTCGACTGAAGATGACATCAATGTTGCTCAGGCCTCAGGTAACCAATCACAGCGCAGCTTCGGAAAAAAGGTTTGATTGGTCGTTGCCTGAACCCTGAGTAACATCTACAGTCAACAGTAAGTGGCATAATGGCCGCCCCTGAGACGGATAAAAACAGCTGGATTTTGATACTTCACTCATATTCCATAAATGTAATTTTAACTAGTTTGTTCCCAAGTTTTTTTTATTTTTATTTTTATGCTAGCGCATACAGAAGGCTTTGATGCAGCCTCTGAACTGAAGAGAAAAGCTTAAAGCAATGGTAGGTATTACAAAAATCAGACAGCAGGTGGCAACAGAGTATAAGAGATCAACCAGGGCCATGTTGCAACAAGCTCTTTTACTCCCATTTCTAAATAGATTTGTCAGTAATGATGAAACTTAGCTATATTCTAATGCTAATCGCTGCAAAGCGGAAACAGACAGAAATAGCCTTTTTTTTTCCTGATGAAAGAAGAGACTTTAATCTTTCTTTTGGTTCCGTGTTTTGATAGCAATAGAACACAAAATTCTGCGGGCCTTGCAAAATCTGTCCAAATCCAGTAAAACAGCCGGGAGTGAAGGGGGTTGCTTCAGTGGAAATGGCTGCCAGTCAATGAGTTAATCAGAATGTCATGTTTAGACTAGTGATACAACTTATTATTATTATTGTAAAGAATGTTTAAGGTTGACCCCAAAACATTCACTAACCCTAAAACAAATAGCGATCCAAATTCAATGATGGTAAATGTGGAGGCCTTGGTGGAGGTCTGCATGCAACAGAGCGCTTTGAACTAAAAGTGACTGACGACTTCTTCCGGTAATTAGCGGCGCGTCGCATCGCTACTTCTAAATGACATCAGCGTTGATGCGGAAGATGGCACAATCCAAATCAAACATTTCCAGCCCGGACGGAAGCCATCACAAGAATTCAAACTTTTTCTTTCTTCTTCTTCCTTATCAGCTCGACAAAGCTAATTAAAAAAACATCCCGACATGCTTTTGACATTTATTAAATACACAAAGAGCGGCGGAGCGCCAGCTTATCGGCGCATCGACGTGCCGATAGCATCGGCTCAATCAAAACAAGGAGAAAAAAAAAAGAAATCAAGTGAAAGAGAAGCTGAGATCGTTATTTTGTCAACTTGTTGCAACTTTGTCTTTTTTTTTTTCTCATTTCACTTTTGGCGGGTCGCGGTGAGATTTTTCTAATCCATCGGTGCCGCGGCTCAATAAAGATCGTTCAACATTTTCCCAAAGCCGGCCGGCGTGGCGTTAATGAGCGGCCTCGGTCCGGCTCTTCAAGCCCACGGGGGGTTCGAGCGCGCCGCGCTTTGAAGGGAAACGGCGCCAACGTCACTCACCACGTAGCAGGGCTCGCAGAAGGCCTTCTTGTCCACGGCGTAGAACGGTTTGCCGCGCAGTTTGCCGCTGCAGGTCATGCACACGAAGCAGTCCACGTGGAAGACCTGCTCCATGGCCGTGCAGCCCGTGCCCTCGCCCACAACGTTGTCCCCGCAGCTGGCGCAGCGCCCTGCGGGAGAAAAGGTGCCTTCAGGGTCACACGCAGATTGAAAGGAAACGTCACGCTCGCACGGCAAACGTCAAACACCGGTTTGACCTTTGACACCCGTTACTTTTTCAAGTTTGTTGTGTTGAAAGCTAAAAGTGGTATTGCAAAAAAAAAAGACAAAAATGGTACAGGAGGGAAATGCATATTTCATCCATCCACAGCTTATCTGAGGTCAGTTATATTAACTCTTTGACTGCCAAAAACGTTAAATAACGTTTAGTAAAATCCTATGGAGGAGTGCCAAAGACGTCAAAAGACGTTTGTTTCAAAACAGAGGTGAAACTAACCATTTTCTATTGTTGATTACTGAAAAACGGAATAAGGTAGAAGCAAACTTTATTTTCTGATGAAAGATGAGAGTCCAATCTTGTTTTGGTAGTATGTGTGTTTCCATAGTCCAAACACATAATTTTCCATGGACCTTGAAAGATCAGTCAAAATGCTTAAAATCGGCTGGCACCCACGACATCCTTTTTCTGAAAACGTCTGGCAGTCAAAGAGTTAACATTTAAAAAAAAATATATATATATTCATAGAGTCAAACAAAGTTGTATATTTTAATAAAAAGTAGAAAAATCTCTATTTTGGGGATCGAAATGGGGGTAATTTTTTTTTAAAAAATGTACATGGTACAAAAAATTTACCAAAAAAAAAAACAATGTACAAAAAATTTAAAAATGTACATGTTTTAGCACAAAAAAAAGATCAGCTTGGAAAAAAAAAAGTCTGAATTTTCCGGAAATAAATTTTAAAACTTTTCACTGGAGCAACCCGTCCTGTTTTTGCTGGATTTGGAGTGATTTTGCACGTCCCACAGAATATTGTGCTCCGCTGCTCGAACAGCGTCGACGTAATCCCACAAAGAGAAAGCAACAAAAGAGAATAAAGTGTGGCTGCGATAAAACAAACTTTTGAAAGGGGTCGCGAGCTATGAGATATGATTTCCCGGCAAAATAGCCCGATTGCGCACTGGTGTGGCATTTGGATATCTTTAATTGCGTGGGCGATATCTTTAATTGGCTTTAAGATGTCCTCCACTCAATGGCACTTATCGGCGCGCCCAATTAACGCCACTGTCAATTTCATTAGCGCTATCTTACATTAATAGCCTTGAAACAGATATCAGAGAAGGGCTTCTTTTTGGACACATCTGACGAGCGATGCCATCTCCGACGGCGCGTTCCATTCATTCCGCTCGCTTTTCATTTTGGGGCGATTTGGCGGATGATTGGCAGCCCGCCGGCACGTTTGAGTTTGCGCCGCTAATCCGACGTTTGATCGCTATTGACGTGTGGCAGGTAGCCACGCCCCCCCTCGCGCATGTTGCGCTTTTCTCATCTCATGAAGACTCATTGATCGGATGACCAGAGTGAGCCACTGCGGAAGTTTTTTTTCCCAATGTCGGCTGTGACGGAAGGAGATAGAAAGGCGGGATTTAGACAACTTTGGAATACAATTCGAAATCAATTTCTACATGTGTCATCAACAAAAGATGCGATCGCTTCAACATGATCCAAAGATCTCATTTGATCCGGGAAAAAAAAAAAGAAGAAAAGAACTTGATGACATTTCAAATTGATTGCAATGTTTCCCTCCATTATCATCGAACGATTCCCACAAATGAGCTCCGTCTGCGCCTCAATGATGCCTCCGACACCTACCGCGCCGAACGGGAGGCACATAAAACAAAGGCTCGTCTCGGGGGGATACGTGGGCGTCTGCGGAATCGCGACAAGGGTAATCACTTCACGCACAGCCCGCGTGCGTGCGTGAACTGTGTGTTTGTGTGCAGACGAAGCCTCTTTAGTGGCTGCGGATCGCAGGCCATCTCCGGCGAGCTGACGGGAACGCCAAACGGGTCCCGCAGGGCTCACGCTTTGAAACAGCGAGCAGGAAACCTCGCGGAAATCTTCAGGCCAAATCATATTTGGGAAAAATAGTTAAAAGAAAGTTTGAATTAAATTAATTAGTAATGATTAATAATTATTTAATTAATTAGTAATAATAGTATGAATTCTGAATTAAAATTATTTTAATTACAATATTTATTGATTTGTTTTTTTTATATTTCCAAATTTTTCTGCTTAATATCAAATAATTTTTGCTCAAGAGTAAAAACATTTATTTTAATATTTAAAATAGTATTTTAATTAAATTAATTAGTAATAATAATAATAACCAATTCATAATTAATATTATTGTGCTATTATTATTATTATTATTGTACCCCGCCTACTGCCCGAAGCCAGCAGGGATAGGCTCCAGCACCCCCCGCGACCCTTGTAATTCTGAATTAAAATTATTTTAGTTAAAATATTTATTGATTTATTTTTCTGCTCAAAATCAAATAATTTTTGCTCAAGAGTAAAAAAAAAAAAAACACGTTTAGAAAAAATATTTTAATTAAATTAATTAGTAATAATAATAATAATATTTCCATTTCCAGATTTTTCTACTCAAAAGTGAAATGTTTTTCAAAAACAAAATTCACTTAAAAAGGGAAAAATTCCCATAATTTTCCACTCGGGTGAGACTTTTTTAGCGAGCGTGTAACTTTCCCGCCGCTTGAAACAAATGTCTTCTTTGCGTGCAGATATGTTTCACATCAATAATTCACAGTCATGGGATGTGACGTGAAATATTTAAAAAGCATTTTTTTTTTAGTATTTCCAAATGTTTCTGCTCAAAAGTCAAATGTTTTTTTTGAATTTTCAGAAACAAAATTCACTTCAAAAGGGAAATTTTTTTTCCCAGTAGGGTGAGACTTTTTTTAGCGAGCGCGTAACTTTCCCGCCGCTTGAAACAAATGTCTTCTTTACGTGCAGATATGTTTCGCATCAATAATTCGCAGTCAACGCGACGCGACGTGAACGTTCTCTCTGAATAATACAACGGCGAGCGGCACCATTATTTACCCCGGCGGACGGTGAGCGACCATTCGCAAACACTTTCCGACCACGGGCGCGACGTGCGCGTCAAGGAATCATGAAAGAAGGCCCCGGCCGGGCTCTCCCGAGCGTCCCGCGGAAGCCAACGCAAGCCTTAAATGTCTCCACTTCAAATGTTTCCTGTGCAAGCGATGCAAGTGTGACGGGGAGGGCGGGAGCTTCATTTACACTTGACTCGCTCTCTTTGCTTTCATTCTCGCCGCCTCAGAAGTGCCTCTTCTGTGCCAAAGTCAAAAAGAAGAAGAGAAGAAAAGGCGAAAAGCTTTTTTTTTTTTTTTTTTTTGTGCACGTTCCCCGCCAGCCGACTGGCGATGCTTAGACAATTTAATTGGATAAAAGGCAAAGATTAAAGGGCCCCTGACTCGAGGCCATTAATAATTGATTTCTAATGTATTGGCAATGACAGGGAAATGGTTTGTTTGGGGACGGCTGTCGAGGGCTGTTGAGTGGCAGGAAAGCCTTCTTTTGTGTTTTTTTTTTTCACACACACAAGCCCAAAATCTCACACACACACAGACGGTGATATCAAGGCGGCGAGGGAGCGCACACTCGCGCCTCAATTTGATCTTACATCCTCGCAAATCAAAGACACGGCGTGTAAAGGAGAAAAAAAAAAGGCAAGCGCGTCGGCACGCATGCAACTTTTTCTTGCGGGAGAGGAAAAACTTTTATTTGCCGCACACTTGTGTGAAAACGAAGAGCGGCGTTGGCGCTGGCGCAACCGTTGCGAGGCCCCCCGAGGCCAGCGCCGACGACGTCTGCAGACAAACGCCGAGAACGACTTTGACTACCCAACGAACCAACCAAAGTAATGATGATCGGTTGTACGTACGGAAGTGGGCGTGGCAAGTGCGACTTGGACAAAGTTCAATGTCAGTCCCATTGAAAATGAATGTGGGAAAGTTGATATTTAACATTAAATTGTGCGAGTACTGCAAGTAATGTGAAATCAGACGACAAACACCCTGGAAGGCGGGAATTTTTGGAATAAGTTGAAATTTCAACGGTGTAAATTGGAAGTATTATGTGAGGAAAATAAAAAAATCACAATAACATTGAACCAAACAACCATCCAAATGACGTAGAGATCAGATCACTAAATGTCCGCTATTAACTCTTTGACTGCCAAAAACGTTATATAACGTTTAGTAAAATCCTATGGAGGAGTGCCAAAGACGTTAAAAGACGTTTATTCAAAACAGAGGTGAAACTAACCATTTTCTATTGTTGATTACTGAAAAACGGAATAAGTTAGAAACAAACTTTTTTTTCTGATGAAAGATGAGAGTCCAATCTTTCATTTGGTAGTATGTGTGTTTCCATAGTCCAAACACAACATTTTCTGTGGACCTTGAAAGATCAGTCAAAAATGCTTAAATCGGCTGGCACCCACGGCATCCCTTTTCTGAAAACGTCTGGCAGTCAAAGAGTTAAAAGATGGCCGCCTATTCACGGTGACGGCAGCGGAGCTCAACTTCAGTTTCCTGTTTGGCGCGGTTGCCCCAAAGCGGCGTGGCCTGTGACGGACCGTCATGGCCGCCTCTCCGTAACCCTGCCTTTAATCTCGTTCCCAGTGTCGGCAAACAGCGGCGCGACCCGTGCCACTCGACATTAGCCCTCGTCCCGTCGGATGCTGGCGGTCGGGCGGCGGCGAGTGTGGCTTACATGTTTGAGGAGCAGGTCGACTCGGAGTCAAGGCAGGGAACAGGTGACTTCATGCATGTGTGTGTGTAGCATGTGTGTGCGTATGTGTGTGGAGCGGCTGTTTTTCCCGCGTGTGCTTGCGTGCGTGAGCATGCAGATGTCTGCACACTCCCGAGGTCAAACACTCGCTCACAAATGAAATCTAGCAACAACGTGAGCGCCCGGCAGCCTGGCATGCGCTCGCACGCCAGCTGATCTTGCAAGCCTGACTGGAGCTGTCTCAACGAGGCAGGAGCGCCGGCGAGCGCCCCGGCCCGAGGGGGGAGACGACGGGAGGACGGGGAGGGGAAAGTGGGGGCGGTCACCTCGTATGAACCGCTGCCAGAGAGAAAGAGAGAGAGAGAGAGAGAGAGAGAGAGAGAGAGAGAGAGAGAGAGAGAGAGAGAGAGGAAGGAGGAAGAGCGGGCTTTGGCCGCCAAGAACAGGGAAGAGAAGACAAGAGACGCGCTGGCACGCGGCGGCGCAGAAACTAGAAAGCAGCGCTGATACTGCTGAGTGCGTCGTCAGGACTGGGGAGAGGCAAAGTGGGCGGGGACATTTTTGGCCCACAGCAAAACAAACAAAACAAAAAAAAAAAATCACATTTTGTTGATTTGATTTTCCTGAAACAAAGTCCCCAAAAATTCTAAAACTAATAATAATAAAAAAGAAAGTTGTACTTGGTAGCTAAAGGGTTACTGCTCACCAAAGGGATGGCAAAACTGCTAATTAATCCGCACCAAAATGTTATGAGTTCAACTAAAAAGCAAAGTAAGACAATAAGTAAATGACTAAGTACTAATTTAACCAACCAATAAACCAACCAACAACCAGACACCGTCCCAACCAACCACCTAATAAACCGACCAATTCACCAACCAAACAGCCAGCCAACTAACCAAGTAACTAGTGAATTTGCTAATTAAACCAACCAATGAAATTACAAATCAACCAACTAACCATCAACCTACACAATCAGACACCTAACTAACCAACTGGCTGACAAACCAGCCAACTAACTAACCAAGTATCAAACTAACTAACCAACCAACCAGAAAGTCAGCAAACTAACTCACTAACCAACCACTTGGCAAACCAAATAAGTAAGGAACTTAACCTAACAAATCAACCAAGCAAACAAACAACTAACTAACTAACCAAGCAAATCACCAAACAATGAACTAATTCACTAACCAACCACCCATCTAACTAAGACACAAATGAACCTGAATGAATGAATCTGGCAGATGTTCATACTAACTAACTAACTAACTAACTAACCAAATACTAGAGTTGTCAAACGTTTACATTTTTAATCAAATTAATCACATCTTAGAATTTTCGCTTGATTAAAAAGGCTTTTTTTATCAGCATTTTTTTTGCCCGCCAAATTTAAAGAGCACCTGTTATGTGTTAATTATTTTTGACATTTATTGTTATGAGGACGTCTCCAACATTTTTTGATCCACTGCACACTCTCATCATCCTCTTTTTCTAATCAGTTAATTACTTGCATCATTTAAGACGGAAAAAGAATTACCTCGATAGTTTGGCATGAACAAATAATCGGAATGTCACACGCAAACATTTGCTTAAATGCATGTAGTGATGTTTATTGCTCAAACACAACCGCTGCCACCTTTAACGCAACCATCCGCTGTCTGCTTACGTCCGGGTTCGAGCTGCATATCGATGGATCATTGTGTGCTTTCATGCGGCCTTTTCGCATTCTCACACACACACGCGCGCACACACACGCACACACACCGCATGCTAATCCAGTGTAGGTGGTCGGACACTGATGCCAGGCTTAAGAGGAGAGCTGCCATGTCACCAGACTGATGGCCCCGCATGCCCCCCCCGGCTGCTGCGTGACCTCCTTCCAGGCGCATCATAATAATGCGCGCGCCACACGCACACACGCGCGCACGCGCACACACAGCATGACAAAAAGGCAATGCTGTGATTGAGGAAATCCTTAAATAGGAGTAAAAAGAGGAAACAACTAAAGGGCCTGTAAGCAGATTAAAGGTGGGGGAAGATTTGGAGGCAAAAAGCTAAAAATGATCTCATGGAGATAAAAAAAAAAAAAAAGAGAGACTATATTTGACAGCAATTTATAATTTATAATCTGTGTGGTTCTGTGTCTTTGTATGTGTGTATTTTGGGTTGCAGAATTTGGATTTTAGCCCCCATACTTGCAATTTTTTCCTCAAATTGGGAAGGACGCCTCGAAACGGCAAATTCCCGAGTCTTTGTGGAATGGCATCTTCAGACTTTTTTTTTTTGTAGGTCTACTGATGAGAGACATTAACTGTTTGACTGCCAGACGTTTTCAGAAACGGGTTGTCCCCAGTGCCAGCCGATTTTAAGCATTTTGACTGATCTTTCAAGGTCCATAGAAAATTATGTGTTTGGACTATGGAAACACACATACTACCAAAAAAAGATTGGACTCTCATCTTTCATCAGAAAAAAAAAGTTTGTTTCTACCTTATTCCGTTTTTCAGTAATCAACAATAGAAAATGGTTAGTTTCACCTCTGTTTTGAAAAAAACGTCTTTTAACGTCTTTGGCACTCCTCCGTAGGATTTTACTAAACGTTATTTAACGTTTTTGGCAGTCAAAGAGTTAAGTGGTGCCACCGAAACCGTGGATTGGTTGACAAAAACAAAACAAAAGTGCGCATTGACAATCCTTTCTGAGGAAGCTGAAACATCCTCAACGTAACACGCGAAGTGACTCAAATCCGGGATCCGATCCAAACCGTGACTTTTGTCGCCGTTGCACCACCGACAGACACGCATATCAAATGTCATGTTCCAAAGTGAAACTGGCTTTGGGGACCGAATTGTCAATAAACTCCAGAGACGCTCGCTCGGGCCACTTTGAGGCAAATTCCTCAAACTTGCAATTTGCTCGTCGTCTTACGGAGGACAAAATCAAGTCATTTGTAAAAGAATGCGGTGTTTGTCGACGGTGGATGCGGAAGGTGCGACGGAGTGTTGAATGCGGTTTATCTTTTAAGCCTCCTGACACCCGAACCTCCTTGTTCTGACAACGCCTAAAAGCAAACTCCCGAGAGGCTGCTGAGGGCGACCTGCGTCGGATGAGCTGCTGTCTAAAGAAGGCCTCTATTAATACCTTCCGCAAATAAGAAGAAAGAGCTCAACTTGCACCCGACCCAATTACCTCAACTGATCCTCCGTCCGGAGTCTTCCAAGATTCCTCATCAACATTTCATGCGAGGTGTCTCATGAATTATGACGCCTCTTCCGCCTGACATTTGCCGGAAAAACGGCAAAAGGTTTCACGCTTTTTCCAAGCTTGTATTTGACTCCACTAATTAAAAAAAAAAAAAAAAGTCACACGAACCTCACCGGAGAGTAACTTTGTATAAATATTGATCGGGCATGATTAAAATTATATTACATTCCATATAGCATGAAGTAGTCAAGGAGAACAGGAAGGACTTTTTTTTAAACTCGCATTAAAACAATCCAGAAGAAAAACGAACATGATCACTGATTATAAAGCATACAGAGCTTCTCATCGTTTGAATTTGCAGCAGCTTCATATCCTGATTTTAACCAAAGAACCAACCCAAAAAAAACAACCAGCAACAAACCACCCACCTAATTACCGAACCAACCAACAAGCCACCAAACTAGCTAACTAAACAACCACACCTAAACCAGCCAACCAAACACCCACCCTAACAACAACCAACCAACCACCTAACTCAAAAGTCAACCAAACTAAACACCTAATGAACAAGTCACTTAATTGACCCGTCTTAACCAGCTAACCAACTAAGTAACTACCAAGTAATTCCCTGGCAATTAACCTACCAACTAACCACTCAACCAACAACAACAAAAAAAGAACCAACAATAATTAAGTATATCAACCAATTAAACAACCATACCCTTAACTAACCAAGCAAGTAACCCAACAACAAATAAAGAAAAAGCAACTAACTAACCATCGAACCAACCAGTTAAACTAAACAGCCAAATACTGAAACTTTAAACCATTTATCTAAACAAGTAAACAAAGACTAGACAATCAACTAACATCCCAACCCACTGACTAATTAATCAATAAGTTAAGTTAGTTAAGTTTTTCTTTTCCGCTCACTCCTTTTCAGGCAAGCTTTAGTTGTGTCTGGAAAAATAGAAATATTGCTGATGCCAAAAAGAAATGAAAAATGAATGAATGAATAAACTAGCTCACCAACCACCAAACAAACAAGTACTTAACCAGCCAATAACCGAACCAGCTAACTTAATACGTGATGAATATTTCAGGTGACATTCCGTACAGTAAGAGAAGACAAAGAAATTGTCATTTCCGCATTAAAACAAACAAAGCAAAAGAAGAAAAAAAAAAAAAAACCGCCATCATCACTAACTGTAAATAATGCAGAGCCGCTCATCCTTTTTCAATTATTCAGCTTTATGTCCTGGTTTTTGCTTGACAGGCACGTAGCGACGACAAAATAACGTACAAATGCCAGGGAATTTGTACAGCTGCGGCTGCGTCTTATTAGATTTGCCTGCACGCTACACACACGCGCGCACGCACACGCACACACGCACGCACACCTACGCAGCATCTAAGTGGATTAAACATGACGGATGATGACATTTGTACAAGAGGCTCCTTCAGATTACTCCAATCTAATCTAAGACTCCAAATCAAAGATGCTAACATGTTCGGGGGGGGGGGGGGGCGCAGGGGGGGCAGCCACGCGCTTTCATTTTCAGGTTTTTCCAGACCTCGATCTCGATGAGCACTTGACCACGCTCCAAAAAACGACTGGCCAATCACAGCGCGGCACAGTTGAATTCATTTTTAGGATGATTTTATTAGCTCAAAACGTATATGTATAGTTTACTGTCATACAAACATATTTATTATAGTTATTCCTTTTGTGTTTGATAAAAAAAATAAAAGGGAAGAGGACATTGGAAAAAAGAATTGCATATTCAATCGAGTGCTGTCAAAGTTAAAGCGTCAACTAATTCTGAATGACAAAAATGATCACATTAATCATGTATTAACTCTTTGACTGCCAGACGTTTTCAGAAAAGGGATGCCGTGGGTGCCAGCCCATTTAAGCATTTTGACTGAAACACACATACTACCAAATGAAAGATTGGACTCTCATCTTTTATCAAAAAAAAAAAGTTTGTTTCTACCTTATTCCGTTTTTCAGTAATCAACAATAGAAAATGGTTAGTTTCACCTCTGTTTTGAAACAAACGTCTTTTAACGTCTTTGGCACTCCTCCATAGGATTTTACTAAACGTTATTTAACGTTTTTGGCAGTCAAAGAGTTATCTACTCAGTCAGTTAACATATTTAATCCTATTTAATCGTATGACTTCTATAGTTAACTCACGATGAATTGCAAATGTTAGATCTTTTCTAAAAAAATTCCTTAAGTTTCATACTCTTGTTAATTGCGCGTTAAAAATTAAAAGTACGTAACGCAGAATTAATTTTGAGCGCAGATGATCCTTTAGCATGACGGCGGACGGTTACGTTAAAAGATAGCACAGGTTGAGCAATAAACAGAACTACGTTAAACTAAAGCATTTAATAAAGGTTTGCATATGACATTCGCAATATTTGTTCATGTCAAACTATCGGGGTCATTTTTTTCATTTTTAACGATGCAAGTCATTTCAGGCAGTCCTCGACGCAATCAAAATATTTGGGGGAGAAAATAAATCGCAATATTTCAAAAATCATCCATCCCTAATTTAGAGTTATTAGTACAGTTGGGCAAGTATCGTGAGCAGGCCCTTTTTTTAACTCTGCCTTGACGATCTCTAACGTTAATTCAATTCAACGAAGCCCCCGTGGACCAATGAGACGTCGGCGTTTCAACTTCATCAAAGACCCCGGCCATCGCGCCGGAACTTTGCTCGGGAAAGACAACGATTCGGTCCAGATCACGGGCCTGCTTTGATTAATCTCGTTAATTACTCGCCCCAGGGTCTAGGCGACCGCGAGACCCCCCCCCCCCCCAACCCCACCCCTATTCGCACTCTTAAAACAAAGTGCGCCGAGGCTTATGCGCTATTACATTCTTTGCAATTACAAAAGTCTCGCACCCTGGGAGCGGCCGCGGAAAACACGGCAGACTTAAGTGATGGATCATAAGGTTGCCGTGGCGACCGCGTGCGAAGGAGGGAGGGGGCCGGTTGGGGGGCTTGTTGGCGGGGGTCTCTCTGCGGACGGCCAACCGACTCCGCTAATGAGTTCCTGCGCTCACCTCTGCCAGGCCTTCATCTTTTCACAATCCGGGTTTTAGTGGCCTTCATTAGGCATGAGGTGGAACCAAGTGGCTATCGTGGGGAGGAGTTCTCAAAATTGGCCGCCGCCAATGACCAAAATGCAAATTCCGAATAATTTTGTGTTCCTGCTAAGACATCCAAATTTGGGAGCAATTGAAGGCAATCTTTAGGACGACGACACGGTTAATGATCCAAATCAGCCTTAAAGGCCCACTTGTAACCAAAATGGAAGAATTTGGCTGTGGTTTTGGGCATGACTTTGTGAAACTTTTTTTGGTGAGTCTTGTGTGGGTCTCCTCGTGATATATTGGGCCACTAAATCTGAAATCTGGCCTCCGGGTCTCATTTTTCAACATTTTCAAAATGTTCTATTGGCCCATGAAAATGAGCCTAAATCAGCCACTATGAAACAAAATGGCTGACTTCCTGTATTTTTTGAGAATGGTTTCTTGAGACTTTTTTTTGTGGGTCTCTTCGTGATAGACATGGCTACTAAATTTCATGTCCCGTCTTTGGAGCCTGAATTTTGGACCCCAGGAAGAGACTTTTTTTGTAGGTCTCCTCTCAACAGATAAATTTCATGTTGCTCAGGGGGTACTCGAAATGCGTTTTCAAAAATATTAGGGTTTCAAGGAGCCTAAAATTACTGCGTTGAACCAAATGGGCAGACGTGTCATTTTTGGAACGGCTTCTTGAGACTTTTTTTTGTGGGTCTCTTCGTGATAGACATGGCTACTAAATTTCATGTCCCTAAGAGAAGCTGTCTTTGGAGCCTGAATTTTGGACCCCAGGAAGAATTGTCTTGACTTTAGTGGCTTCCTGAGACTTTTTTGTAGGTCTCCTCTCAACAGATAAATTTCATGTTGCTCCGGGGGTACTCGAAATGCGTTTTCAAAAATGTTAGGGTTTCAAGGAGCCTAAAATTGCTGCGTTGAACCAAATTGGCAGACGTGTCATTTTTGGAACGGCTTCTTGAGACTTTTTTTTGTGGGTCTCTTCGTGATAGACATGGCTACTAAATTTCATGTCCCTAAGAGAAGCTGTCTTTGCCTGAATTTTGGACCCCAGGAAGAGACTTTTTTTGTAGGTCTCCTCTCAACAGACACGGGGCTCCTAAATTTCATGTTGCTCAGTGGGTACTCGAAATGCGTTTTCAAAAATGTTAGGGTTTCAAGGAGCCTAAAATTGCTGCGTTGAACCAAATGGGCAGACGTGTCATTTTTGGAACGGCTTCTTGAGACTTTTTTTTGTGGGTCTCCTCATTCATGTTGTCAAAGGAAAGGCTCCATTTTCAAAATGGTGGCGTCAGAGCCTGATTTTCTGACACTGGCCGACACTGTACTTGCCATAGCGAACCAGTTCCCTCGGCTGACACGCGACCCGTCCGTCAACTCACATGTCCGCACGCCAACCCCCAAAACCTTTTTTTTTTTTTTACAAAAAATGGTCTAAGCCAGGCAGGCAATTAAGCTCTTCATCATCATCGGCTCTCTAAGCAGAAGCAGTTTAAATACATGTCCCCGGCAGCACTAATATCATAATACACCTACACGCCACCGCCGCCGCCGCAGCCAGCCATCTAATGGGCACGTGAGGCGACGGCAGCCTCCCCGCCTCGCCACCCCCGGGGGGGATTAAAGGCTCCAGAGGGGAGAGAGGGCGGGAAAATATCAGCCACCTATAAAATGCGCAGAATCCGCCTTCAATCCCCGAAAGAGTATTAACGGTTAATCCTGGCAGTTATATTTTTATTTATGAAAGCGAGAGCTAAATTAATTATCAAACGCCACAGAGGAAAATGCAAAAAAAAAAAAAAAAAAATTTTTTATAAAAAATAAAATTAAAAAAAAGATAACGTATGGAATACAAAAGAACAAATTAATCCACAAAATAAAGAAAAAAGTCCACACACGTCATGCTTGGGCAAATGTGGTCATGCTATCTAATTACTGCAGCTCGTTCCTTTTCACGTATTTATGGCCTTGCGCAATTGAAATAAACTAAATTACTAGAAATAATCTACAGAGTAAAAAAAAAACAAAAAAAAAACAAGGTTGTGAAATGCTCTGTCACATGTGGTGGTGTCATGAAATTAAACTGTGAACATTCCTTGCCTGGTCATAACAACAACAACCTTGCATAATAGAAATCATCAAAACAACTGAAAATAATCCATAACAGTATAAAAAAAAAAAAAAAAGGTCCAGGTCACACCCAAGCAAATGAACCTGTGTATACTGTCATATACTGTTTTTTTGGCCCGTTATTCATGAAAACAGCCATGGTGCGAAATAGAAATAGAAATAAACAGAATGACTAGAGATTAACCACCGAGTCAAAAAAATTTCATGGCACAGCTGGTCACATGTTCTTGTCATATGGTTGCTTTAATGCAATTTTACTTTGTCAGGATAACTGACACCTTGCACAATAGAAATCGATAAAAAGTGGGAAAAAAAACATAGCTGTGAAATGCTCTGTCACATTTGGGGGCGTCGTAAAATTAAACTGTGAGTGCTCCTTGCCAATTGGTCACGATAACGGCAACCTTGCGCAATAGCAAAACTTTACCTCGTCAGTTATTCATGATAACTGCTACCTCGCACAATAGAAATCGATAATATAATAATATAACTTATCTAATGAAATATTTCCTTGCCAGTCAGTCATGAAAAGCGCCATCTTGCACAACAGAAATAAACAAAACAACTCAAAATAATAATAATAATAATAATAATAAAAACAACTAAACACTTACCAAAGTATTCCTCAGACGGAGGGTGGTCCATGTCAAAGAGCATCTTTTTGGTCAGACGCTCCAGCTCGTCTTCAGGGTGGGCCGCGGGGGGGCCGCCGCCGCCGCCGCCGCCGCCGCCACTCTGAAGGGAACACAAACAGGAAGTTGAAAAAAAAAAAAGCTGAGTCATCAAACAACAACAACAACAATCCTGACGTGCTTCGATGACCACGTGGGCTGCTGAGCATCGCCACCCGCGGTCCCGTTTGCGGTTGCGGAAGAGAAAACGCGCATAATTGAACGAAAGGCGCTCACGTCCGCGCGCGCGCGCGCGCAGAATCACAACGCTAACGAGGCGCCGCCTGAAGGTCAAAGTCGGCCGGTGCGATTTGCATGCACGCCGGTGTTGGTGCGTCTCCCCCCCCCCCCCCCCCCCCCCTGCGAGAGAGCTGACCCTGGATCAGGCCCCGGCGGTGCGCTACAAGGAGGTCGCTCACGTCCTGCCGTGGAACAAAGGACGACCCTGACTCATCCTTGCGTCGGGCCAAATAACAAGAACAAAAAAAAAGCTCTCATTTGTGTAAGGACGTACTCGCACCAGGCAATCTGTGCGCCGCTTTAACTCGCTTAACTAAAAAAAAAAAAAAAAACGCACAATAGAAATAAACAGTGCAACGCAAAATAATCCACAGACAAATCACCTATTTAGCATAGAGGCCCGTTTTTTTTTTTTTCTTTGCATTTCTGACCTTCGCCGCGCAGATCTTTACTTTGATTTTCAATAAAGCACCTCGGCTCGACGCCCGTCGTGACCTTTGCGTCGTTCCTCCTAATTGAGACGTTTGGGAGCGGCGGGAAGGTTCTGACTCGTTTCAATCCCGGGTCGGGACTGGTCGATGCCGATCAAGCGGGAGGTCTTTTTGCTCTTCTAACAACAGCGGCGTGCAAAGAGGCGCCCTCGTTTTGACGGGGTAAAAAGTCCTGGCGAGTTTCAGTCCATTTTTATTTTCCGCATTTCTTGAAAATTCTAATAAAAATGGGGTGGACGGAAACTCAACTATCGACGGCAACTCGTAGCGTGACGCGCGAACGTAGCATTATTTTACGACTGTTTCTGCTATAGAATGATTGGCTTCATCGCCGCAGTTTTATCGCACGTCCAAATACGACCGGGTAGCATTTGTGGGAGGCAAAGAAGGACATTTAGTAAAAAAAAAAAAAAAAGACATATTTGAAGGCAGGCTAAACGGAGGATGTGGACTTGCCGTCGAAGCAAGCGGATGTCAGGACCCATTAAGGCCCGTGGTCTCGGGTTCTTAAAGGCGCAATGAGATCTTGTGCAGCTAATCTGAGCCGCACATCAAAGGCTGGGCGGGAAAACGCAGCGATTACGCCAAGCAGACTTTTTTGACTTGAAGCCGGCTTTATAACACCTGATGTGCTCGTTTGACAGCCCGCAGCGATGCGGTGGCAGAGTTTAAAGCGCCTTGTTAGGCTTCTCTTTTGTGACAGCACCCCACACTTTTTTCACTTGAATAAAAAAAAAGAAATTGCTTTGCCGCCGCCGCCGCACGCTTTTGTGATGCCGCCGCACTTCCGACGAGCGCTTTTCTTCCCCTTCCACCGGCGACAATAGAAATCATTGACGTTCTTTTTTTTTTTTTTTTGACTTCCATCTGTCTCAATGCAATCATTTGTTTGCCTCGGCCCCCTCGGGACTCCAACTTTCATTTAGGTTTGTGCTTTAAAAGCAGCAGACTTTTTTTTTTTTTTTTTTCCCTCCCGTGTGCACAATGAGACACAAACGCCAGGCAGCCTGATAATCCAATCTTTGTCACTATGATTCACCAAAACGCAATTAAGACAATTCAAATAGTTGCAGTTTAGAGTCAACAACAATCGGCCTATATTGACACCACAAGTGTTCTGTCGAATTCTACACAAACAGCCCAGTCCAATCTACACACACGCGCGCACACACACAGGAAGTTGAGTGAAATGATGGTGTGACGGATCCCAGCAATCCTTTCATTGTTTGGATGTAAGCGAGCGGCCTAAGCCATCGTAATCGCTCGTTTAGCGGCGCCACACCACAACAAATTATTTTGTTCTTAAGTCACTCCAATCCAATAAAACATTTCGCTCCCACGTGAATCCCAACCAACCAATGCTGCGGTCCATTTGCTTTGCTCTGTTTTTTTTTTTTGTTTTTTTTTCTTCTTATCGCCGCTACGCTAATAATAAGCGTCTCCATTTGCGCCTTCCCATAATTCCATTGTCGGTCTTGTCTGAAAAGGCTGCAGGACACTAAATCAGCTCCTTATATGACATTATGCAGTACAGCAATTCCTTCCACGAGACAAGATGACATTTTACAGTAAGACATGACAGCACTTTGACTCCAATTGACCACAAGAGTTTTGAGATTTTATCGAAATATTCGGAGAATACTTTTTTTGACGACCGAACAAAATCTTTGGACAACTCAGATGTGATCAAATTGAGCCTAAAATTGCAGACTTTATGACCTTTTTTCAGGGTTCTTGAGATTATTATTTTTTGTTGCTCTACTCATTATGTTTGCTAAATTTCATGTCGCTCAGTCAAACCAGCTTTACTTCAAATCACAGAGTGATAAATATATTTATAATATTTTTGAATTGAACAAAATATTGCATAATAAAAAAACTAATGTCTGACTGTTAGGCATGGCTTCTTGAGACTTTTTTTTGTGGGTCTCCTCATTACAGACACAATTTCATGTTGTCAACTGAAACTGGCTTCAGGGACCGAATTTTCAAAATGCACAATTACAACCACAAAAACTGAAACGTTGCCCAATTATTTCATTCGCTCGCAGCCATTTTGACTGAAGCAACCCCCCCTTTATTCCCGGCTGTTTTACTGAATTTTGACAGATTTTGCAAGGCCCACAGAATATTGTGGAACCTACCAAAAGAAAGATTCGAGTCTCTCCTCTCATCAAGAAAAAAATGTATATTTCTCTCTTTTTCTGTTTTGCAGCAATTAGCATTAGACAATAGATACGTTTCATCATTATTCACAAACCTATTGAAAGCTGGCAAACATAGCTTTTTTGCAACATGGCCCTGGTTGATCTCTTATACTCTGCAGCCACCCGCTGGCCGTTTTTGTAATAACTACCATTGCTTCAAGCGTTCTCTTGAGTTCAGAGGCTGCATCAAAGCCTTCTGCATGCTCTAGCATCAAAATAAATAAACATATAAAAAACGTATAAATACGTCTTTGGGAACACGCAAATATTTAAAATTGAACTTATTTATACATTTTTTGGGAGCAAATGAGTTAAAATGAGTTAAAAGCTAGTCTGTATACGTGTTGAATTTGTTTAGCAATTGGCTAAAATCTTGAGGCCCAGTTCCCTTTGAAGGACCTCGTGGAAAAAAAAGCCAAATAGAGCCTAAAATGTTTGTTATGAGCCCAGCAGGTTGCTTTGAAAGCAAAAGAAAACAAACACGGCTGCGTCTGCGTGTGCTCTCCAACATGAAGACTTGTTTTGTTTTCGTTGGGGGCGACAAACTCGTGCCTTTTCAAGCCGCCGCTTGACTGACATTGGAGACGACGGCTCTCAAATGTCAGTCGGCGACTGACGACGTCTGTCAAGTGTCACGACGCGCCGCTGATGGGAGCGCGACACGACCGAGCCGTCCGTGTCGCGCCACTTTGTTGATTCCAAAGAACATCCCAATACAGTTGCATGATACGAATCTCAACGCAAATGGATTTAGACAAAACGGACGACATTTTCCACACACACACACACATGGAAATGCCAATAATCTGTGCAGGAAAAACTGAAAAATGCATTTGTGTAAAAATAATAGGGGTCTTAAAACAAAATGTAACAGTAACTGTGGTAAAAGTGAGTCCGAAATGACATTTAACTCTTTGACTGCCAAAAACGTTTAATAACGTTTAGTAAAACCCTATGGAGGAGTGCCAAAGACGTTAAAAGACGTTTTTTTTTTCAAAACAGGTGAAACTAACCATTTTCTATTGTTGATTACTCAATAACGGAATAAGGTAGAAACAAACTTTTTTTTCCGATGGAAGATGAGAGTCCAATCTTGTTTTGGCAGTATGTGTGTTTCCATAGTCCAAACACATAATTTTCTATGGACCTTGAAAGATCAGTCAAAATGCTTAAAATCGGCTGGCACCCACGGCATCCCTTTTCTGAAAACGTCTGGCAGTCAAAGAGTTAAAAGTCGTTAACTATGTTTTTTGGGGGGGAAACGGGTGGAGGAAAGCCTTGGTAGTATGTGTGTTTCCATAGTCCAAACACAAAATTTTCTGTGGACCTTGAAAGATCAGTCAAAATGCTTAAATCAGCTGGCACCCACAAGCATCCCTTTTCTGAAAACGCTTGGCAGTCAAAGAGTTAAAATAGCAAATAGTCGGCATGAATGGTAGACCTGAAGTAGGTCCTATTATGCTTGTACAAAAGCCCCTTCCACACGGTCACACCAAAATTACCCTAAAATGTCCGCCTTAAATCAAAAATAGCAGACTTACTGTGTCTTCTCAGTGATAGCTTCTTGAGACTTTTTTTGTGGGTCTACTCTTAACTCATTTGCTCCCAAAAACGTGTAAATACGCTCAATTTTAAATATTGACATGCTCCCGGAGACGTATTTATATGTTTTTTTTTTAATGGTGGGGGGGGGGGGGGTTCATGCTAGAGCATACGGAAGGCTTTGATGCAGCCTCTGAAGAGAAAGCTTAAAGCAATTATTACAAAAACGGCCAGCAGGTGGCAGCAGAGTATAAGAGATCAGCCAAAGCAATGTTGCAAAAAGGCTTCCCCCCCCCACAGTTTTAAACAGATTTGAGAATAATGATGAAATTTTTGAATTGCTAATTGCTGCAAAACGGAAACAGATGAAAATGTACTTTTTTTCCTGATGAAACCACAGACTCTAATCTTTCTTTTGGTTCCATGTTTTTATAGCAATACAACACAATATTCTGTGGGCCTTGCAAAATCAGTCCAAATCCAGTAAAACAGTCGGGAGTGAAGGGGTTTGCTTCAGTGAAAATGGCAGCCAGTCAATGAGTTAATAGACATTTTGTACGTCTAGTTTGTATAATTCAAATGCGGTCGTATTCATATTAAATCTCTAGGGTGACTTTGTCCTCAGTCCTGCAAATGGCCAAAAGGACCCGCAAAATGGCTGCTACGAATTAAAATGGCTGACTAAAGGTAAGCAAGAGCGACAGGATCTCATGTTTGTGTCTTACTGGGCATCAGGTGACGGAATCCGGCAAATCGTCCACCTTTCACCCCGTCACCGAATTGTTTCTGACGCAGCGTCAGTGTCGCAGTCAAACATGTCTGGATGCACGCAACGATTTCCCCACCTGATGTTTGGGACTTTTTTTGTTTTTTTAGCCTGGTGTCCATGGGTTCTTGATGATTTATTTTTTTTTAAAGTAGATTGACATATGATCACCCCACACTGTTGTGTGTGCCCATATCTACATTCTGGGGAGTTAAGTGACTTATTTGTTCCATCTTGGTTTTTTGCCGTTTCCCTAAACTGATTCCTAGGAAGTAGCACACCTGGGGCCGCTATGCTACCCCTCAGCTTCATCCAATCTGCTTTGTTTCTTGATGTCATGCGGAGATGGCAATTTAAATGGTGACGTGATTGAATTATCATTACATGTATTTTTCTTCCAAAGGAAGCCTTGCAGCCCCAAGGCCACCTTCCGCCTCGTGAGGAGGAGCACATAAGTATAAATGTTCTCCAAACAAAATAGGTCATTCTCTTTCAGCTCCAATTAAATGCTGAGGGGTGCAAAGGAAGGGGGGGGGGGGTTGCGGGGTTAGAAAATATAGAAACATAACTCTGGAGCAGCTGTGTAGCGTAATTAAAAATTAAGGCTGAAGCCATAACGGACGCGTGTTCCCGTGCAGACGGGATTCCCGCAAAGAGACAAACGTGTAGCGGACGCGAGCCAGCGAGCGCGAATGGGCTTTCTTTTTTTCCTTTTCACGTTTGTAAGATTGTGCGTGAGTACAAAAGTAGGTCATGTGTTTGGAAGTGACACATGCGCCTGCAAACAGATATTTGAAAATCTGTTGAGTGCAGAGAGGGGCCGCCACCAGCAATCTGGAGGGGCGGGGGAAAAAAAAAAAAAAAAAAAAAGAATTAAAAAGGCAAACAACATAACAACAACTGACGGGTTGCTTGTCGGGACGGAGGTGAACTTATTTGACGTGTACGCTTAATATCATTAGAAATTTGTACTCAAATATTTGGGGATTTATTTTTAGGATTTCAAGTGGAAATACTGAAGATTCCCGCCCCTTTCTAGTAATGCATGATGTGCAGCAAAAATTATACTCGATACTATTTTATTCATTCATTTATTGACATTTTTGTGTATATACACCGAGCAAAACTACAAATACAACACTTTGGTTTTTGCTCCCATTTTTCATGAGCTGAACTCAAAGAATTTTCTACGCAGACAAAATTTCCGTCAAATACTATTCACAAATCGAAATCCATGTCCGCGAGCACCTCTCCTTTGCCGAGATAATCCTGACAGGCGAAACAAACCAACCAAAAGAGACAAACTCTGTATTGCCACGTTGGATTTGTCAACCGTGCTTAACTTTTTTTTTTTTTTGGTCTTTTAGGAGACTTAAGGACATGAAAATGTAGCTTAAAATGAGCCAGCAGGGGTCGCTGTTTCTGTAGTCAAGTGATGGGACCCAGAATGGGGTAGTAACACTGTAGGACAGGAGGTTGTAACCTGGCAAGCCACACCCACTTTCTTGAAAAGACGAAAACAGGCCGGCCAATCAAATTTGTCTATTTGCGTGACGCCGTCTTCGCTAACGCGGTTCGAATATCAAAACTCGTGCGACTCATGACGCCATGAATAAAATGAAAAAATAATAATTAAAAATATATATTTTAAAGTTAAAACTGGGGAAAACGGTGAAAAAAAATGTCAGACAAAATAAAAAAAAGTGTTATTTTTTTTAATGCTGAAAAATAAAAACTAACTGCAAATATGCGTCAATTTTAGTTAAATTTTTGTGTGTGTGTGTGGGGGGGGGGATTCACAAAATGTCTTCCTGCACTTAATATCGGTCTGCTGTTCAGCGGTTTTGTGTGCCGTCCCTGAAAAGTAATTTTTATGCAAAAGAGGCCTTTGCACTGGAGAAAAGAAAAAAGAAAAAGGTTATTTTGTTATTAGCTTCAAACAATTTTTTTTTTTATACATGCATTGTGAAATGTATTTTTAAAAAAATAAATATATTAAAAGCACATTCTGCACACATGTACATATTGTATCTCTATCCAAAATAGCATTTTTGTCATACATCTGTTTAGTAATGTGTTGTGGACTCCCCAAAAGCACTGATGAAAAATGGTGGCCGCCCCACAGCATTTACAGTTGCCCAACCCTGCTTTAGGTCATGCGGCTTGCAGAAGAGAGCGGAAGGCATTTTCCACCAAGCATCTTTTTTTCCGACGGCAGCTATCGATTGAGGTCGTTATTTAGCGACCGCGCCGTTGGTCTGGGAGCCGGCGAGCTAGCGGTCGCTTATTTACGAGCGTGCGAGCGTGCGTGCGTGTGACAAACTGATCTACGCCGGCTGACCACTGACCCAATCAACTCGGCCCGTTACTTCACATGGAAGCCAGCGAGAACTTAAACGAACCTGGAACCTGGAGTCAGTAAAAAAAAAAGAAAAAAAAAGGAATGTTTTTTGAGAAACGTACGCACACAACATTGTGGAGCGACCCTGCCACATTCTACTGGAAAATAAAGGGGCTATTGTGGACAAATGCTAAGAAACAGCAAGAACGATGTTAGACTGGATGGAATTTATGATTTTAATTATTTTTCATGGATGTCTGCTTACGGCAAAAACATTTTACAGTTACGCTTACAATTTCCAAAATTCCTCTGTTTTTATTTCCCATGGAAATTGACCCCAAAACTTTCCAGCTCCAGCTCAAACAGTCGGCAACATGGCCGACCTTCTGGCGGACATTAGCCGCCGGTCGTGATTGAGAAATAATAATCCGCTGCTGTCAAAAGTGCCGTCACTCAAGCTCAGCCGGCAATAACACGAGTCGTCATCCCGCTTAGCCTTGGCGTTCCCATTTCGGGGAGTGCGAGTGGCGTGGGGGGGGGGGGGGGGGTTATTCGTGGAAATTGGACGTTGATTTTGGACGCTGTGATGGAGAAAAAAAAATTGCAAAGATTTGGGTCGCATGAGTTTGAGCTGAACTTGTCCTAACCTTTTGTGAATACTCACACAGTGAATCTTTTAATGAAGTCATCCATCAAGCGGCATCCCGCCGATTTCCCGTCAATCAATCAAGCTAATGGACGGACGTTCTTTAGTCGCTGTTAATCTAAGACGGCATTGAAAGAAACGGCGGCGTTCAATTCGCACCGCCGCTTGCCAAGGTTAACCGCGAGTCACGACATGATTAGGGGAGCAAACGCTTTCACAACGCGGACAATTTTAATTATCCGGCGCAAGCGTATTTAGCAGATCTCATACGAGTTGTCAAAAAGAACGACAGAAGACGAGAAGCGCGCAAATGAAGCCGAAGACGAGGGAGGCCCAACCAAACATGATGGATGGATTTCGTTTTTGGGTGAATTTGATTGTATTTAGTCATCTCGTCTAAAAATATTAATATTGGTGTTTATTTGATTATTTTTCCAAATGTACTCTTTGTCAAATATTTTTGGTATTATTTTATAATTTTTGATTGTGGGAATGCTTTTGTGATTTGTATTCGGCGTGCAACAACTTCTACCTGATACTTCCGATTTACGGCGTTGAAATTTCAACTTGCTTCGAAAATTCCCGCCTCCTGGGGTATATTTCGCACAATTTAACGCTAAAAATATCAACTTTTCCCCATCCATTTTCAATGGGACCGACATTGAACATTCCCAAGTCCCGCTTCCCGCGCCCACTTCCATGCATACAAACACTGCTCAAGGGTGCAGTTGGTAAAGTGCCTTGTCCAGTAACCAGGAGGTAGCAGGTTCAAATCCCACCTCCGACTGTACATTGCAAAGACATCCCTGAACATTATGCTAAGTGATGTGCATGCATACCAACTGATTATCATATCAGGAAACGGATTATAATTTCAATGAAATTGTGAAATGCGTGTTCGCTTACAGCATCAGATGACACCGTTCAAAAATAAATATGCTCTTAGTCATGATTTAGAACAAGTCAAGTTAGCTCAGTGGTTAGAGCAATTGCTTTCCACCACAAAGTAGCCAGCTGGGTTCAAGGTCCGCTTTGGACCACATTTGAGTACTTTAGTCATTTATCCTTTAATTGACTTCCTAAGCACAAGCGTTCAAATCTTAGCATTCAAAGCTTTTCAGCATTCCCAAGCAATTTCTGCAGAAATTGCACTTTTGTCTGTTTTTATAAAAAAAAAAATTCCTCTAACTTGTTTTCGAAAACTTAAGTTGGATTTTTATTTTGTTGAATTAAAATTTAAAAAAAAATCATAGTTTTGAATGATTGTTTGTAGTATTCAATAAGATTTAACTCTTTGACTGCCAAAAACGTTATATAACGTTTAGTAAAATCCTATGGAGGAGTGCCAAAGACGTTAAAAGACGTTTTTTTTTTCAAAACAGGTGAAACTAACCATTTTCTATTGTTGATTACTCAAAAACGGAATAAGGTAGAAACAAACTTTTTTTTTCTGATGGAAGATGAGAGTCCAATCTTGTTTTGGCAGAATGTGTGTTTCCATAGTCCAAACACATAATTTTCTATGGACCTTGAAAGATCAGTCAAAATGTTTAAAATCGGCTGGCACCCACGGCATCCCTTTTCTGAAAATGTCTGGCAGTCAAAGAGTTAAGTGACGATCTTATTTTTATACTTGATAACAGTACGCATTAGTTTGACTTTTAATCTTTCTTCTTTGGGGAACAACTACGTAAGCTCGCATCCTTGACGGAGGTAACAAATACAAAGCAGCGAGACCTTAGAGAGTGAAGTCTAAATATATACAACGCACTCATTTGCTTTTAGCGCATTGAATTAATTCTTCCCTTTTCTTTTATGTGGCATCAAAGGCAAACAAACGTACTAAACGTCACCTTTTGTGTTTTGGCGCCAAACTGGGACGTCGGGCCAAGCGAGCTTTCAAGTAAAAAAATGTAGATTTTCTTGTTTTTGAACAAATATAATTAGGCTCGCGCGTCTAATTTGTGTTTAGTAAAACACGTACGGTCCTTGATGAACGTCTCCCGCAGGACGGCGCCGGCGCTTTGTAACGAGTTGAACAGGAATCCTTGAATTAAGGGAGAACTCCAGGGCCTTTCACTTTCCAGAGATGTTGTTCACATTACAACAAGTTTGTCTCGGCGGCTTACGACCGTACTTGACAATTCTCAGCACGGACGCGCGCGCTGCTATTAAAAACTCTGCTGGCACCGGTCGGCATGCTACAAACAAGTCACTTTTTTTTATTTATTTTTTTTATGAAATTCAAATAATGCAAAATTGGAAATGGAATGGAACAGCATCATAAACTTTTCTGCTAACGTATTTTGGAGTTCATTACAAACAAACGGCGTTTAAAAGCCCAACAGCGCTTTTCCATTTGGACGCCAAAAACAAACAAATCACCCGACACTAAATAAAGCGTAAACCTTTTCATCTTTGCACGAACGATGCAACCAATCACAGCGAAGGAGGCGGGGATGATGAAAAAAAAAAAAAAAAAAACACTGTCGCGGTTGTTTTTTTTTTTCTTGCAAGACAAATGGATAGCCCCGACGGACGCCATCTTTGAAAAATTCATAAAGGTTAAAACAACAGTTTATTCTGTGCATCGCAATCAAAGGCCGCCAGCACCCCCCCCCCCCCTCCTGTCGCATTCCTGTGCAAGTTAATATTGTATATGCCTGCACATACTTGGAAATCAGGGGACCTATAGAACAAAACCAAGAACGAGTAAGGCGCATATTTCCTTCGTCTCAAGCATGGATGCTTGCAACATTGTGGAGCGGACACATTTTTTAAAAACAAATTGTCAGTGCTATGTGAAAAATACGTGTGTCCCCCCCCCCAATGTTTACATTTTTGGAAAGTGCTGCATTCAGTTTCATCCCCAAAACAAATATAAATAAATAAAAATGGACATTAAGTGTTTTGCACGTAGCAGCGATGAAATGTTTGTTTGAATGTCATTTTTGCTGTCATGTTATGTGTTATGGAGGGATAGTCGTCAAAAAAGCTGCCGGTTGAAAAGGGTAGAATATTGGATGATGGCTATTCGTATACCAAGCCAGAGATGCTGCACTCTGATACTGTTCTTACCTTTGGCGGAACGGCCGGTCCAGAAGGATAAGGGTCCAGACTTTGCGGCACATCAGTGATGTAGGTCTTCTTGGGTCCCGCCGCCTGGTATGGTTGAGCCTCGCTTTTCCTGTAGGCCTGCTGCTCCTGATAGGCACCCGGGCCAACCGGGGAGAACCCCGGCTGGGGTGGCCCGTAGGCAAAGTCGGGCCCTTTGGCCTGGGCCGGCATGTACTGCACTTGGGCGGGGCCGCGAGCGGGCTGCTGCCCGCCGGTAAAGTGCTGCCCGCCGGCGGTCGGGTGCTGGGGGCTGGGCTGGGCCGCTCGCACCTGGACGTTGAAGGTGGGCTGGCTGGGCGTGGAGGCGGTGGCGTAGGACGCCGCCACGGGCTGGAGCTTCGCCGGCAGCGTTGACGAGCCGCCCGGGGCCAGGGCTTTGGGCGTGGACTTCTTGGTGGCGGTCAGAGGCGGCTGATTGGGGATGACCATGCGCTTGTAACCCGTCACTGGAGCACTGGGGGTGGAGACCGAAGAAGGCCCAAGGGTCTAGACACACAAAATGACAGACAACAGTTAATAGACACACACAACATTGTGGAGCAACCATATGTGAGTCTGCTGGGAAAAAATAAAGTGACTACTAAAGAGAATGCAGTTAAATGTCAAGCGCGAGTCTTGTAGCTCCCTTGAACACAAACATGGAAACACACAACATTGTGGAGCCACCACATATCAGAATCTAGTAGATTCCTCCCCTTTTTTTGATGGTAGATTCAATCAATAATTTAAAAAAAAGGGGGGGGACTATTATGGGCAGAACTGTGTATAATTAGTAAGCTATGCTGCTGCCTGGAACAAATACACACAACATTATGGAGTGACCACATAAAAGCACATACTGGCAAAGCAAGGAAGCATTATAAAGAAATGCAGCGGGTGTCAAGAACTGAGGCCAACTGGGCAGAAGTAGTCAGTCTTGTAGCTCCAGGGAATGTTAACATGGATGCATAAAACATTGTGGAGCGATCAAATGTCTGTCTACTGTGTATTTTCCCACGTTATGTTGCAGGAATGTTATGTTGCAGCCGTCCCTTTTCCCCCCATTAGACGCTGACATAAACTCACTCCACATTTCATAGTTCTGCCAGATTTGCCAGAAAAAAGATTTGATAAAATGATGTTGCCCCACAATGTTGTGTGGGTCCATGTTGGTATCAAACATTTTCTTGCCCCGGTTTGGCAATTATCTTGAAATGTAGCTCGTCTCTTTGTTCCCGTTGTGCTGTAACTTTTACTAATTGACTCTTTTTTTTTTTTTTTGTGTGTGTCTTTAGGCGCTAACCTAATAAGGCCGCCCAAGGTTAATGACAGACCCTTTTTAGACGGGCTGCGTGTCTGACACCGATACATGGCGTTGGGCGGAAAACAATTAAGACTGACACCACGGATACTTTAGCCCTGACGCCCTGTGATTGAGACGTTATTATTTTGGCGGCCTTGAGAGGCCGCCGGCGTCCGGCCGAGCGTCTCGTTTGCCGCAGCTCTACCCTGGAAACGCGCAGGGCGTCGCAAATCTCCGTGATTTAGCGTCAATTCCCGGGCCGGGCCGCCCGAGTCAGCACAAGTGTTATGTGGCGTTTCCAGCCCGCGCAACCATTTATCCCCTGCGCCGTCCTTCCCTCCGCCCATCAGCTGTGCAATGTGTGGCTGCTGTCAAGATGTTTTGAAATTTACACCGCAGGCCATTTCGACGGAAAAACGAGTCTCTCCACATTGCTGTGTGCGTTCCACGTCCATGGAGCTGCGCAACATATTTCCACCAGTCTGGTTCGGTTGTTGACGTTTTACTACATTTGTCAGAAACAATCCCTTTATACTGAAACCATCGTCTTTAATGAGGAGCTTAGCTCCCTGTAACAAAAAACACGGACGCACTCAACATTGTGGAGCAACCACGTGTGACAGTGTATTGGGAAATAATTGATTGTTATGGAGAAATCCAACAGAACGGCAAGAACCAAAGCAAATTTTGTGGAACAAATACATCTTTTTAGCTTCCTGGAACATGAACATGGACGCACACGACATTGTGGAACAACCACATGGCAATGTCTGCTGAAACACTAAGGAAAAGCCAAACAAACAACTTACACCACCTAAAAAGAAACTAAGTAAACTGGGTTGAACAAATAAGTGGCATCGTTCCCCAGAAACAGACTAGGACACACACACACACACACACACACACACACAACACCACGGAGCGACCACATGAGTCCACTGAAAGAGGGGAAAAAAAAAAACATTAACACTTAAAATATCCACATGTTAACAATAACATCTGAGTTAATTACACTTATGACCTCTTAGGAGGTTCGTCTGCAACATTTTGGCGGAGTGACGCTAACTGCCTTTAGCATCTCCGTTGCTGTGAGGAACCTAGCAATGACATTAGCGTAAAGCGGTTTTGTTAGCGTCAGAGCTACATGCGACATGTTTGTCTAAATCCCATCTAATCCACGTCGGAGGGTTGGCCCCTGAGGAAGCCTTAATAGCTCAGGGAAGGAAAAATAAAAAAATAAAAAAAAAACATGACGTGCTTCCACTCTGATTTTTGCCTGGCTGATTAGCGCTGATGTTTATTAAAAGGGGGAAAAAAATCAAGGGTTTTTCTGCATATGTATGGAGAGAAATCTCCACTGTGCCCTTTAGGAAGAGACATTACTTCATTTAAATGTTTCATGGCTTTTAAATTGTGCCGATTATTCATTAATCTCTTCAGGCCTCCAGAGCTAGCGTTAAAGTTAGCGCGTCTGTGGTTAATGCAAATCGAGGGGGCCCCCTCCAAAATAATTACGCCGCCATGGTAGATTTTCTACCAATTACGCCGGCGGAATGTGATGAAACTAATCAAATGCTAATCAGTCGACTCTGCCGAGTGGAAGACGTTTTTGGGATCCGCCCACGCAGATAGCGCGTCGGCCTGAGCGGCCATTTTGACACAAAGTTCGCACAATCGCGCCCCAAAAAAGACGAAACACGCTATCGGGTTTCTCCATTTGGCTTGATAAGATGTCGCCACTTAAACACTCCGAAAGTCGCATAATTGACATCCTGGTTGGGGGGAAAAAAAAAACATTGGCATCTATATTAGCCATTTGTGTCCACCTCACTTACTTTTTTAAACAATTTTAGATGTGAGGAAACTTTCCAATGATGTGGACTTTGGTCTGATTTTCCAAATATTTCAATATAGCAACAATATGCTGTTTCCATCACATTGTATGTTTTGCTCTATGACTACTTTTAGCCAATCGAAACCCATGAAAACTACAAAAAGAACAAACTTTTTAAACTCTTCAACCCTTTCAGACCCGCATTTTTTTCTGCTCTGCTGGGCAATTTTCTCTCTTCTTTTTTTTTTTTTTTACTGATTTTGACTTTTCCCACATAAGAAACACATGAAAAAAAAGTTTAGGGGTTACCTCATGTTTTTACTTTGCCAGGATGATAAACACAGAATTGGCTCCAAAAAATATATAAAAAAAAATAAAAAAGGTTTTGAGGTCGAAATTTTTGTGTCACCCAATTTTTGTGGTTGACTTTAGTGGCAGAACCCCCAACCCTCTTTTTCCCCACACAAGCTAATAATAGCCATTAAAACAAGCTGAAAGGTCAAATCGAGCAAGCCTTGAGGGTCAACAAGGTGAGTACTTCCATGGAACACAAGCATGGATGGACACAACACTGTGAATCGACTACAAAAATTGCTGTTGTGTAGAAATCCCCAAAAATTGCAAGAATTTAGAAAATTGGAAAAATTTAGAAAAATGTCAGTGAACAAGACAGACTGTGTTTAATTAATAAATGGCATCATTTCCCAGAACCTAAAAATGATTGCACATAACATTGTGGAGCGACCACGTCAGATTCTAATGAGGGAAAAAAATAGCTATGCAGCCAAATTTCAACAAATGAGGACGATCGGGAAAGACTAATATGTCACGTAGCTGCCGGAACATAAACATGATTGTAAGCAACATTGTGGAGCAACCACATGTCAGATTCTCTAAACTACTTCATCTCAGTATATTTTGCTTTTTCTTTAGCTTTTGCTTTGCTAGTCACTGTTTTTGGCCTTGATGTGAAGAGACCGGCCTCCCAGGCACCACAAACTGTTTAGACAAGACTCCAAACGGCGAACGCTTGGACGGACATTTGAAGCCAACAGTGCAAAGCATCCACGCATTGTGTGAGTAAACAACAAAGTTTTGTGATGCATGTAAAAAAAAAAATGAAATAAAAAAAGATGCAGCGTTTCCTTCCTCTGGGGCTTTTCCTAAAGCTTAAAAAAAAGGCGAATCCTCCACCCTGGTGATTTGAAATGCAAAGTTAACAGTTTTTAGCGAACAGCCCCCAAAGGCAGCTGGAGTGGCTCCTAATCTTCCCCTCTCGTGTCGAAAAGGCTTTCTGGAGACTCTCTGACAAATTTCACGCTCAACTTGTCGGAAAAGTCGCTGCAAATTCACAGCGCGTGGCTGAGGATTGGCTGAGGATTGGCTTTCGAAGTTGCGGAGCCGAGTCGCCCATGCAACACAGGTGTGAAGCAGCGCACGGTTTATACAGTAAATGTCGGAGGTAAAAAGCACATTTTGCTGGTTAGGACTGGAATCGGTGTTATTGAGGTACTGGAATTCGATCGTGCAACACAGAGGTGAAGCATTTTCCAGATGCCAAAATGTTAAGTTAATACAATCAAACATTTGAGGTGTTACAATGGACTTGACTTCTTGTTAGCTGCGTTGTTACATGGAATAAACTATGCAACACAGGTGAGAAGCATTGCACAATTTTATGTAGAAAATAGGAATAGAATAAATGCTACCGAGCAACTGGAGAAAATCATGCAACCCCGATGTGAAGCATAATCCAGTTGCTACAGCCAACAATTGCGGTCAAACAGTTGATTTATTATTACTGAAATGAAGCAAAGTGACGCAACGGAGTAGACGATTTCTGAAATGACTGATTTCCTGTGTTGCATGGAGCGGACCATGCGGTCACGTGATCGCAGCCTAATAGTGGCAAGTAATGTCCTGGCATTTTGTTTTTGTTGTCTTTGATCGTTTGCACGAGGCCACGCTGGCCAGTGGCAACCGTTGACTGGAAGGTCAATCCGGCAACAGGTTCCGAATTTTGACAGGGGGCGGCCCACTGCGGGCTAGCGTAGCTTAGCCTGGAGGTGACGGGCAGCGCGGGGGGGTGCGCTCCGCATCAACGTTTGTTAGTCACCGTTCTTTTTGTCTTTGCTAAACAGACCGAGCCAATGACAAACACGGGTCGCAGCCGCTAACCTGACTCTTTATAGCGCGGGGGGGGGGGGCGCGTTGGATAAAAATCAAGTCCTAGAAACAACGCTAACAGGCTCAACGTCAACTGCTGTCACTGTAAATTATGACACACAAACACACTTTGATGACATTGACACTGTGAGTAATCCGCCCGATTTTGGACTTTGCTACTTAATGCAAGTTGTCACAACATCCCTGGTTGTCAACTATGCGTTGCTATCCCTCTGTTAATGAAAGGCAGCGCTAACGGAATTAACTTGACCCTAACAAAAGTAACAAGAAATCATCAAAACCAATGAAAATCAGACATTGCCAACACCGCACAATTATTACAAGGAAGGTGGGAGTAACCTTTAACAGGTAAAAATATATTTTTGGAGGGCTTTGTTTCCTAAATGCTATACATTGATAGCACATACTTTGGCAATACGAGCACGTTACGAATTATTTTCAATGAGCATGTATTGCCTTTGACGGGAAAGTGTACCACTTACTACTGTAGTGTTTCGTCAATGAAAACTAAACCAAAATTTCGTCAACACACATTTTTCACCAGACTAAAACTAGACTAAAACCCTCATTAACTCATTTGCTCCCAAAAACATATAAATAGGTTTTCTTTTTTTAAGTGTCCCAAAGACGTATTTATACGTTTTAAAAAAATGTATTATTTTTTTGGGTGCTATGGCGTACAGAAGGCTATAATGCAGCCTCTCAACTGCAAAGTATGGTTGAAGAAATGGTAGTTATTACACAAACGACCAGCAGGTGGCAGCAGAGCAAAAGAGATCAACCATGGCCATGTTGGAAAAAAGTTATTTACTCGCAATTCTAAATAGATTTGTGAATAATGATGAAACCGAGCTATATTCTAATGCTGATTGCGGCAAAATGGAAACAGTTACAAATATACTTTTTTTCCTGATGAATGAAGAGACTCTAATCTTTCTTTTGGTAGCTTCCATGTTTTTATAGCAATAGAACAGAATATTGTGTGTGCCTTGCAAAATCTGTCAAAATCCAGTAAAAGAGCCGGGAGCGAAGGGAGTTGCTTCAGTGAAAATGGCTGGGAGTAAAAGAGTTAATAAACAATAACTGGGACTGAATCAGTATGCATTTTCAACTAATAAAAACGAGACGAAAATGTACTTCCCTCAATAAAAAATGAATTAAAATCTATGGACATTTTAGTCCATGAACAAAAACGAGACGAAAATATCGACTGTTGCTATGCTGAAGTTCATGAGGATTGTTTATGATCCCGCCTAATTTTAGCTCATAATGACGTCGAATTGTTCAAACGAGAAAAAAAATTAGCAAAAAGGGAATTAGTCAACTTTAGCATGAGTACTCATTCCCTACTCCCAAATGAGGATCTTTAGCAGCGCATCATGCGGAGCTAAAACATCCTCTGATTGGCCGACAGCCGACGGTGAGTATCACCATCGGAAACGGCGAGTCGCTCAAGCGCACTGAAGTGTAAGCGAGCACACAAAGAAGAAGTCCAGTTGTCTTTGTGCATCACGATCACCATCCGCTCAAGCTACCTTACACGCTATATTTATACTTGGGGTCAAAAGGGCCGATGCGGAGCTAATGTCATGTCGGGAGCGTGACACGCCGACAGAAGCCGAGTACTGGAAATGGCGGCGAGATGCCGGATGGCTTCGGCGAGGTGCCCCGGGGGGGGGGGGCCGGCGTCACGGCGCGTCCGTCAAAGCGTCTTCCGACGCGGGATGTCACAACACGGCAACGTGATCCGCCGTCTGGATGCTCACCCCCGCGTCTCTTCAAACGCGGGGGTAGCAAAAGGATGGGCAAGGAAGGACCATGTTGGATCAACGAAAAATCCGAACCCCGTCTTGAAACCCTCATTTGAAAGGCTTAAAACCCTAACTTCAAACCAAATACAAACCCTTAAGTTTAACTCTTTGACTGCCAAAAACGTTAAATAACGTTTAGTAAAATCCTATGGAGGAGTGCCAAAGACGTTAAAAGACGTTTTTTTTCAAAACAGAGGTGAAACTAACCATTTTCTATTGTTGATTACTGAAAAACGGAATAAGGTAGAAACAAACTTTTTTTTCTGATGAAAGATGACAGTCCAATCTTTCATTTGGTAGTATGTGTGTTTCCATAGTCCAAACACATAATTTTCTGTGGACCTTGAAAGATCAGTCAAAATGCTTAAAATCGGCTGGCACCCACGGCATCCCTTTTCTGAAAACGTCTGGCAGTCAAAGAGTTAAACTGGAACCCTTTGTTGAAAAATGACATTCGTAACCCTAAATTTGGACCCTTACTCTGGCATGGAACCCTAGAGAACTCATGGATTTGAAACCCTAAGCTAGGCTTGAGTTGAAACCCAAGCTTCAAGCCGAATACGAAACACTAACTCAAAAAGTAGGAATAGCCCGATAATCGGCCAGGGTGATGTTGGGCATTTTGACAAATATCGGCATGGGACGTTTTTCACAATCTGACGGCCGATAAAAGGTCAAGCGAAAACCATTTTAATCTCAGGGGAAATTCATTTATTTCGATTTTCAGTTAACTTTACAAGAGATGCTGCTGACCCAAGCGACCTTCTGAACCTTTTGTTTTTGTTCAACATTAAAACAAAGAAATGTGAAAGTTTAAGATTTCAGGATTTTTTTAATTTTCGAAAAAACTGAGTTAACCTTGGGAGTTCCCTCAACATTTTTTTTTTTTTAATTAAAATGTTTTTTGTTTTTTTTAATCATCATGACTTGGGACCCTATTTTATGACCCTGACTTTCTAATTTGAAAACTCTAACCAAAGCTTTCATCAATTATATCAAAACATACCCCTGGCATGAAAACTTTTATTTGAAACCTTTACCTAAACTTAAAACTTTAATTTGTAACCCTTAATCTGTCTTGTATTGCTCACTTGAAACGGTAACCCTGTCCTGAAATGTTCATTTGAAATCTTTACCTACGCTTACAAGCCTTATTAGTCACCAACTCTGGCTTGAAACTGTCATTCGTGACCTTAACTCTTTGACTGCCAGATGTTTTCAGAAACGGGTTGTCCCCAGTGCCAGCCGATTTTAAGCATTTTGACTGATCTTTCAAGGTCCATAGAAAATTATGTGTTTGGACTATGGAAACACACATACTACCAAATGAAAGATTGGACTCTCATCTTTCATCAGAAAAAAAAGTTTGTTTCTACCTTATTCCGTTTTTCAGTAATCAACAATAGAAAATGGTTAGTTTCACCTCTGTTTTGAAACAAACGTCTTTTAACGTCTTTGGCACTCCTCCATAGGATTTTACTAAACGTTATTTAACGTTTTTGGCAGTCAAAGAGTTAATTGAAACTCTAGCTTCAAACCCTTACCCAAACTTGAAACCCCTAATTGGAACCCTGACTTAAAATCCTAACCATGGCTTGTTGAAACTCTAACCCAAGCTTGAAATTCTCAATTGGAAACTTAAAAAAAATGAAAAAATCTTTTCAAGTCCTTTTCACACTGTACTTAGCAACGCACAGTGCGACATTGTCGAAAAGGTGGGCCTTTGGCCCTGATGCGCTCTTGACTTGACACATCCAATAGGAGTGTTGCTTGGCCGAGTGCTAACCGCAATTGATCAATCTGTGGCAAAGGGTTCCCCTGTCACTTCCTGGTTGCCTGCTATAGAAGCACTTCCGATTTCAATTTGCAACTGAGCCAGCAAAAACCTCGCTGCCGGAGGTCCTCACCTCACACGCATCTTACGTTTATGAGGCTTCGCTGTAGAACTTATTATGTCAAACAGCTCGACTTCGCTTTCAAAACTTAAATATGAACAAACACGGGAGAGCACTTAGTCCAAAACAAAACGGGTCGTCGCTAACTTTTACAAGCTTGTCTGCTGCCAAACGGGCGGAAGGAACAACGGGGCGCATTAATGAAAGATTCAGGCCACTCGACGAGATCGTTTTGTATGTGGGGAAAGAAGAACACGGCTTTGATTTCGTAGCGGCATCACGTCAAGGTTGTTAATGATGGCGTGTGCCGATGAGCTCTTTGGTAGCCTTGGAAAGTCATTTAAGGGCAACATTGTTTTCCAAACTCTCATTCCAGCCCTTAAAAAGTGGAACAATGTTGCTCACTTTATTTTATATTTTGAAAATAATTAAATGAGTTGTTCTTTGATCACTACATAATTTGACACAATACATGTACTATTTAAAATGTCTTATTTATTAGAAGAAGAAAAACTAAAATACATGAAAAAACAAAAACAAAATTATGTTCAATTTAAATCATTCTGTGATTGACAAATACAGTAGAGGACAACAATATTTCACTTTAATGAAATTATTATGATGATAAATTGAAATGTGTTTGACAAAAGCAGCACACAAACATTCTGTCCACTTTATTTGAAATATAGTTTTATTTACTAATTAAAAAACTCAAACTAATTAGCAAGTTTTTTTCTCTGTATTTATTATTTGTAATTGTTTTATTAAAGCTTTTTTTATTATAAAGTTTTATTTAGTACTTTGTATTGTTCGTTATAAAAATATGAAACAAAATAAGTCAGAATAAATTTGTTCTTCGATTAACAAATAGAACACTTTTTTTAATATATTACTTTTAATATATATATATATATATAATATTTAAATTTTATAATTTATTAGTTCATTGGGAAAATAAATACCAAAATGAATTAAATATAGCTGATATTTGTTTGACTATTCATTTTTTATGAAAATAAAATCATAAGACTTTTGAATTAATTTATTCTTTGACAAAATAGAAGACGTATTATTATATGTTTTAATATGGTTAATTATTTTTATTATTTAAACATTGCCTAAAGAATACAATTCAAGGGGTGTGGCTTTGTAAGTGACATCAGCACGTGAAGCTGGATTGGCAGATTAGTTTGTGTGAGAGCGTTTGGGCGTGAGTCGTGGCCTACAGCAGCTCCAAGCAAGTGTTTGTTTCCATTTCTTTATCTGTACCGTTCGACACAAAGCGAAAAAAAATGGACCACGCGACTGCTCGTAACTGAAAAAACGCCGAGGCACTCGGAAATGAAGATAGCACTTTGTGTCTTTTACGCACCGCTGGGAGTATTTACAGCGAGCTTTTTTTTTTTTTTTACTAACATGAGGTTAACAGTGACCTCCAGTAACCAAACAAAAGAGGCATCAAGTGTGTCTTTGATTTCGAAAAAAATAAATAAAAAACCACCAGCGGTAAGCGAGGATGCGAGCAGGAGGTCAGCATAGCGTGGCTTAGCGTAGCGGCGGCGGCGGCGCTAACGCAGCGGGTTGATGAGTAGTCTATTTTGACACTGGCGCTCGCCTCCTTGTTAACTCACCAAAACAGAGATGATGAGCTCGGACAAGCGAGCAGCAAAATTCTCGGAGGGAAACATTTAGAGGGAAGCGGAGAAGCCGCGCTTGTTGGGTTTGTCCTCGTGTACACGAAACACCAGAGTAGGTAGATATCATCGCATCATACACAAGCTCACTCAGCACAGCAGGACGCAAGACGGTGGAGGCGCTACATGGAAAACGACTAAAGAGACCCAAACCCGAATTAAAAAAACCTTTTGGAGAAAACTCAAATTATAAATCCACAGCCACATTTCTGTAAGCACACATTTGAAACTAACTTAAAATCCCTGCCTGGAAACACTAACCTTGTTTTAAATCCCAAATTTGAAATGCTAACTCACGCTTGAATCCCTAAAACTTTCAAGAATCTCCTATTTGAGACTCTAAAACTTTACAAAAACCATAACCCTGTCTTGAAACCCCAATCCAGACTCAGAACCCTATCTTGATAATCAAACTCATCCACTGGCAGCCATTTTGATTGACGCAACCCCTTCGCTCCCGGCTGTTTTACTGGATTTTGACAGATTTTGCAGGGCCCACACAATATTGTGTTCTATTGCTATAAAAACATGGAACCTACCAAAAGAAAGATTAGAGGAAAAAAAAAAAGTTTAATTTCTTCTATCTGTATCTGTTTTGCAGCAATTAGCATTAGAATATAGCTAAGTTTTATCATTATTCTCAAATCTGCTGAACTGTAAGTAACTCAGCTTGTTTTCAACGTGGCCCTGGTTGATCTCTTATACTCTGCTGCCACCTGCCGGCTGTTTTTTGTAATAGCTACCATTGCTTCAACCTTTTTGTGCAGTTGAGAGGCTGCATCAAAGCCTTCTGTATGCTCTAGCGTTAAAAAATAAAAATAAAAACTATAACCTCAACTCTATAAAAAGCTTAACATTGAAAGTAAACTTAACATTGAACTTTGAACCCAAACTCCGTCTTGAAACCTTAACCTTAGTTTGAACTAACTCTTGATGGGTCTCCAAAACTGAAGGCAAACTTGAAACCCGAACCTGAAACATTTACCAATTTAAAACTTGAGAACTTGGCTTCAAATCCGAGCATTATACTGATTCAGTTACGGCAGAGCGGGAAAATGACGGCGTGGAAAGAAAAAGTCATTCATGAAACAGTGCTACCTTGACTTGCGTTTGCCAGGTTTGTTTGCTTTTTTACGACGAGAAATTGTCACCCGGGGAGGCGTTTATTTACAATATAGTTCATGTAGCACATAGCGTCAAACGGCGTGGTTGTGCAATGAGACAAAAATAGAACATTCAAAAATGGCCGCTCTGTTAACTCTTTGACTGCCAGACGTTTTCAGAAAAGGGATGCCGTGGGTGCCAGCCGATTTAAGCATTTTGACTGATCTTTCAAGGTCCACAGAAAATTATGTGTTTGGACTATGGAAACACACATACTACCAAATGAAAGATTGGACTCTCATCTTTCATCAGAACAAAAAGTTTGTTTCTACCTTATTCCGTTTTTCAGTAATCAACAATAGAAAATGGTTAGTTTCACCTCTGTTTTGAAAAAAAAAACGTCTTTTAACGTCTTTGGCACTCCTCCATAGGATTTTACTAAACGTTATTTAACGTTTTTGGCAGTCAAAGAGTGTCAATAAGAGCATTTTTCCTGGTTTGGACGTCAAAAAGTGTCGCAGGTGCTTGTAGTCCCCAAACCACAAAAACTATACATCTTTATCAAACAAGATTTTTATTCGCCTCTCAAATCTGCCCTATAGAAAGAAAGAAAAAAAAACAAACTTAAAAGCGAAATCTTCTCCATGTATGTCCACGGGCATTAAAAACAAAAATGTCCCATTGAAACCATTTCATTATTAAAACATGCGCAGGCATGTTTGCGGCAGCGCTCAGGGAAGCTAAAAATAAAATAAAATAAATAAATGAATAACATCCTGTTTTTTTTTTTTTTTTACCACGTCAGGTAAAAAGCAGCAGGTCGGCCATACATTAGTTAGCGCCGACCTTAACCCGCGCGCTCGAACCCGGACAGGTGCCTATCAATTTTTTACGCCGTGTTGACAAAAGCTTTCAGGTCCCTTCGGCTAATACGGTATAGCACATGTTTACTCCCGACTAAGCTATGCACTTATTCTATATTTTATTTAGAAAACAACAAAAAAAAGGAGGCGCCGTATGTAAGCAAGTAAGAGGCTAGCTCGTCGACGTGCACGTGCACGTGCACGTGCTTGTCAAGGTCCACCCTGCATAGCAGAAAGCTTTTCAAGGTTTTTCTGCACCTCACCATATAGTGACACACATTTCATTACACTTTACATTTGTTTCATTCATTGATTTGTTTTCTGCTCTTTTGGTATTGAAAAACTTCAAATTGGGTTGATTTTATTCATTTCAGTTTGTTTTTATTTTACTACCACTAATAAAAAATTTTAATGACTTTTTTTTTTTACTCTAATTCCACCAATAAAATGAAAAAAATATATATATATTTTTTTCTTTTTTTTTTCTCAGGAAAGCTCAGTATTGTTCATTCGATTTGACATCATCATTGCTCTCCTTTTTTTAAAAAAACAAACAAACAAATCAATTAAAAAAATTTTAATAAATGTTTTTTTTTTAAATACATATACATATATATATATATACATATACACACATATATATATATATATATATTTATTTATTTTTTGTATGTGTGTGTGTGTGTGTGTGTGTGTGTGTGCGTGCGAGCGTGTGTGTATTCATCAGTTCACCTAAAGCCCATTAAAAAAAATCCCATACTAATAATATAATATAATAATAAATTGCCAAATGCAGAAACATCAATGTAAGTTATCACGATGTAGTGGCTCTCGCTAACAGACAGAATTAAGTAACCGGAATTAGGTTAAAAAATTCTATATACGTAGACCACGTTTCTATAAATTTTGATATTTGGTTTTTATTTGAGGCAGATATTTTTTCCATTAAAATGTGATTTATGAGGAGGTTAGACCATTGGTCGATATTCAGAGTTTGTTTATTTTTCCAGTTAACAAGAAAAAAAATATATATTTTCAATAATCTAAAAATATTTTGTTTGAAATATTTGAACTCAGAGGAAGATGGTCGACTGCCTTCTCCCAAAAACGCACGTGGACTCCCTGCTGAGAGTTTGGCGCTAGTCCAGGCTGTGTGTTTTGTATTATAAAATTAAATGTGTATTTGCTCTGTTTTATACATTGTTCAGTTATTTAACTTTAATTTCAAATAAAATAATATACTCTATTTTTTTAAACACTTGTCCTGGTATTATTTTAAAATTGGTCTCAAATTATATATTTACAAATATTTTATATTATTTTTTATTTTTTTTTATATTTTACAAATTAGTATATCATTGGTTAAATGAAATACATGACATGGCATTTATAATACATTGCGCTATTTCTTATGTTTTTATTTTATCTGACTTTATAAATAACATCAGTTAAATAAAAATGCATTTAGCAAAGGGCACGCACGCACACGCACACACACTACATTTGTATGAGGTCACAGGGTTCAATGAGCGCTAAATGAACAGCCAGTCAATTATTTATGTCCGCGTACGTTAACCTTGTTGTCACTTTGTATGCATGTATAAATATCTAGTATGTACTCCATGTACGCCTCCTTCAATACACCAACACAACATTAAATACGCCAAAGGCTTTGTTATCCATGACCTTTTTTTTTTTTTTTTTTAAATAAATATAAATCACGTGTCTGTCCTACATTGATTGAAACGATTTAGTTTTGTGCCCGAGGCTTTGACTTTTTTTAATATCCTTAAAAATCAGCTGGTTTATGTAGGTCGAGGCACATTTAGTCACTTTTGTCAAACAAAACGGGGCCTTGTTTGAGCTTGGGTTTTTTTAAAAGAGAAATTCGACACCACCCAAACCCCGCCACCCCCCCACAAATGGGAAATGTCTGGACGCATATTTCAAGGATCAACAAGTATGCAAGCATAGCCTTAACTCTTTGACTGCCAAAAACGTTAAATAACGTTTAGTAAAATCCTATGGAGGAGTGCCAAAGACGTTAAAAGACGTTTGTTTCAAAACAGAGGTGAAACTAACCATTTTCTATTGTGGATTACTGAAAAACGGAATAAGGTAGAAACAAACTTTTTTTTTCTGATGAAAGATGAGAGTCCAATCTTTTTTTGGTAGTATGTGTGTTTCCAAAGGCCAAACACATAATTTTCTGTGGACCTTGAAAGATCAGTCAAAATGCTTAAAATCGCCCGGCACCCACGGCATCCCTTTTCTGAAAACGTCTGGCAGTCAAAGAGTTAAAGTAGCTTGTTTCGAGAAGGCAGTCCCGTGTTATGCAAAATGAACCCGTTTACCATGACGACCATAGGCAGGGCGAGGGTGCTGCGACAAGGCAAGCAACTTCTATTTTTGCTGAAGTGCAGCCCAGAGCACGAAAAAAAAGTGAGTAAAAAACCAAGTGGTTGAACCTGAGTGTTTCGCGGCTTGTACGGCGAACTGCTCTCCAGGTCGGCCAGGATGCTGGTGAGAGAGTCGATCTCGGCGTCCAAGCTGGAGCGCCGCTCCTCCAAAGTCTTCTCGGGTCCTCTCGTCTGCCACACACCACATCACAGGGACGTCAACAAAATGGCCAACCAGGGGACATCCACTAGTATATTTGTATTTTTTTTTTTTTCAGTTAGATAGATTTCAGTAGATATGGTGTTAAATGTTTCGTATGTGGGCGGAGTCACCCTTCAATTAAGGTCCGTGGTTGAGGCCACCACTTTGAGAGGGTTTCAAGAAATCTGTTTGTGGAGCTCGCAAACCTTTTCCCATCCTTTTTTTTCTTTTTCTTTTTTTTAAATCACCAAGTCAGAGGCCACGGCCATCCTCGGCTAGTAAGAGGCCACAACAACAACAATCTTACAACAATGCAGTGTATCACTTGTAAAAAAATAAATAAAAAGGTATTCTGTAATCTACAGATAACGTAAATAAGTGTTAAATTTGCAATACCAAAATAAAGTGCACCAGTCCAGAGAAGGTCTGATGTTATGTTTGCATTCCAGAATGTTCCCACCATGGAACGACTGCGATACGTTTATTATACCTCGAGTTTGTATATTGTCAGCGCTACGCTTCAACCTCCCTGCAATGTACCACCACGAGGATTTTTTTTTTTTGGGGGGGGGGGGGGGTGTTTGGATCACTGACCGCGTCTTATTTTTATTTTATAGGTTTGGATTAGCTGTCACCCCAAAACTACGCCACTGCCGCCGCCTTAAAACATCCGAGCGGCGAGAAAACAAACCGCTAACGCTAATGGCAGGTTTGCGCAGCGCAGAAGCGGGAGTGGCGCGAACCGACTTCACGGGGGGACGACTCAAAAATAAATAACGTACAATAGCGTTAAAAAAATGAAATAAAAATAGCGGGAGCCACACACTATGATAATAATTACCCATGTGAAGAATGAAATCGTTTTTTCAAAAGTCAATACTACATAGCATTCATTCATTACCGTTTTTATTTTGTTTTGAGTACTTTTCGTATTTTTATTGAGTTAGTTTTCGTTTACAGCGGGTTTGTTATTTGGTTTTTATTTATTTATTTCAATGCTTTGTTTTGCATTTTTGTGTGTGTTTTTTTCTGTGCAAGATTAGAAAAATCATTCCGCAAGTATTTTGTAGTTTTTGATTTATTGGCTGTCGCTAGATGACGTTGCTAATCCACTGCACGCAGTAAAGGGACCACAACTCCCTGTTCGGCCATCTTTTTCCCAGCTAATGGCTATGCTAATACCAAAACAAATGGACATTTTCGCTATAATTATAGTCAGTTTGAGTTAGTTTTGAAAACATAAAATGTACTTTCAGTTATTATTATTTTTATTTTTTAAGACATGACTTGAGATGTGAGTCTCCCTTAACTGTCACAGATGTTTGGAGGTCGTATAATGAATGATGGAAGTTTACGCAACACCGCAGGAGATTGCGCAACTTTGGACACAAGTGAAGCTTTGTGAAGCAGCGCATCGAATTATGAAACGATTATTGTGGATTCTCTCACAGTCATCGTTACTCATCACAAAGGAATGTCAAGCACTTACAGCTACCTGTTGCCGTCTTTTGTTCATTCTTCCAGGTTCCAACAAGTGTTCCATCGTCATTTGTTTTTTATTTTTGCGCGCTTTTTTTTTTTTTTGTCCTCGTTCAGTCATTAGGTTTTGGCACCAGGGTCATGTTTTGACGCTCTTTTCACCTTGTTTATCCTCAGCTTCCTCAACCAAAAGACAATGTTGCTTTTTGCGCATTTCTTCCTTGTTCGTCACATTTCGCCAGCCAGACTTTGTCGTTGCTTTTTGTGCCTTTTTCTTCTTGTTTTTTTCTCAAGCTCTTCAACAAGTGTTGTTGTCTTTCGCCATTGCTTTTTTTTGTGTTCTATTTTCTCCTTTTTGATCCTCAAGTTCTTCAACGAGCGTTGTCATCGTTTGTGTGCTTTTTCCTCTCCTCGTTTATCCATCAAGGTCAACAGATGATGTCGTCTTTTGTAACTGATTTTTGTTCTCTTCTCTCTTTGTTTGCCACCAGCCAGGTAACAGGTTTGTTTTTGGTGCTTTTTTTTTTTTCCACCTTGTTGATCCCGTTTTTTCAGTATGACTTGCTGTTTGTTGTCTTTTAGTGGTTTTTGTGCTCTTTAAGAGGTTAAGTTACCTTTTTTTTTTTTTTTTTTTTCATCTTTCTTTCCTTGGATCCTTCCTCTGGTCTCCTGACAACATTGTGACTCTGGCGGGACTGAAGTATCCGGTAAAGATGCAGGGTATGGGATTTTTAATAGGTTTCAGGTGAATTAAAGAGCACAAACTCATATGCACAAAAAAAAAAAAAAAAAAAAAAGCAATGGTGATGACTCGGTAAGAATGAACAATACTGAGCTCTCAACAAAAGAATAAAAAAAAGTTGCCTTTTTTGTTTATAGCACTTTCTCCTTGTTTGTCAGCATCTTCCACAAACAGGGACCAACAAATGTTCCAACTTTTTGTGCTCTCTTTCCTCTTTGCTGTCAGCAGGTTCAATCTGTTGTTGTTGCTTTTTTGTCGTGTTATTGATTTTTACACTTTTTTTCACCTCGCGCATCACCACTTTTGCCAACAAATATTGCCGCATTCTTTTGTCGTTCTTTTTTTTTTTTTAACTTTGTTTACTCAGTTCCCGACAGATATTGTTGTCTTTTGTTTTTTTGCTATTTTTGTGTTTTTTTATTTGTTACCTCAACGAGGCAGGCATGACCAAGCTTCACCAACAGGTGTCAGCCTTCAGTTCGAACAGCTGAGAAAGTTTTGTTTGCTTGCATGTGTGTGTGTGTTTGTGCATGTGTGTGTGGGGCGGGGGGGAGTTGGGGGGGGTCCCTGAGTTCAGGCTCAAGGCTGCGGGCGTGGAGCCGAGCTGCAAAGTATCCGCGCTTGGCTGCGAGTCAGCGCGGACGAACGGCCGCATGCTCGGGCCGGACCTCGCCGCGTGAACTCGGGAGCGCGGCACGCTCGCGGCGCTCCGCTACTGCTCGCCGACACTTCGGACAGAAACGAGACGGGAAAAAGAGGGGGGGGGGGAGCGGAGAGCGGAGAGCGGAGAGCGAGCGTTTCTCACCTGATACTCGTACGAGTTGGCGGGCGGAGGCGGCGGGAAGAAAGCGGCCGACGACGGCGGCGGCGGGCGCATCGGATCAGCGGCAGGCGGCGGAGGAGGAGGAGGGTAGTCCGCTAGGGAAGGAAAAAAAAATAAGACATTTGCAAGGTTACACTTCATTCAGATGAAGATGAATTCTACATTGTAAAGTTTGTAATTCGGCTCAAAATTTTGGGGAAAAACTTGATGGACTGCGTGCTGAAAAGTGGCGGATGATGTCTGTTGTGCCATGTTTAGATTTGCGGATAGAAAACGGTTCTTCAAAAAAATGAAGCCAAGTGTGCTTGCTTCAAGTTGTTCATTGCCAAGCTCAGTTGACGTTACTGTAAAATTAAACACAAAATAAAGAAAGCACCGTTTAGCCAAACCACATGATTAGGTGCTGCATAATGACATCCGCACACTATCAAACACATGACATCAAGTACAACAGCTAGAAAGATAAAAACAATCATTAAAAATAAAATAAAGAAATAAATACATAAAAAATGACCTAAAAACATTAGAGGGTAGGAGCAATATTCTGAGAAAAAAACTCGCAAATTAATTTGCAACTTTCTAAAGTGGCACATTTGCGAGAAAGAAAAAAATAGTGAATTTGCGACATTATAAAGTGGCAAATTTGCAAGAAAAAAACTCTGGCCCTATTATGCCGTCGCACGGAGATGTAGATATGCACACGTTAATTAACGTGTGTGTGTGTGTGTGTGTGTGTCTCATTGGCTGTATATGTGTATGAATAATTTGCAAGTATGCATGTACATGTTTGCATACATGCATATGCATGTGTTCGGACGTGGGTGAATTGGGTACAGATCTACAAGTTGGGGAAGAATGTGTGTGTTATGATGTTCTGTCTACTTGGGTTTGTGTTCTGAATTATGAAACTAAAATAAATATATTTTAAAAAAATAAAAATAAAATAAAAACAAATACTTTTTTTTTTAATTATGAAAAATATACCTCTCAAATAATACCAAAAATACACAATGAAAGTAAATTTGCAGACACGACTAGAGTATTTTATTTTTATTTTTTTTCTGGAGAGCTCAGTATTGTTCATTCGGTAATTTTACCGATTTGACATGTCATCATCATTGCGCTCCTTTTTTTTTTAAATTTTATTTTATTTTTTATATATATATATATATATATATATATATATATATATATATATATATATATTTTTTTTTTTTTTTGTATTTGGGTGATTATGTGTATGTGCGTGCGTGCGAGTGAGTGTGTATTCATTAGTTCACCTAAAACCTATTGGAAAAAAAAATCCATACCGTTCACCTAAAGCGAACACTTCCAGCCAGAGTCGTGAGGCCGTCAGGAAACCCGAGGAAGGACCAAAGAAAAGCAAGGAAAGTGACACGACACAGACACGACTTAAGTTGTGGACAAACTGTTGCGGTTTGCATATCATGCGAGCAAGACCTTAAGTCGAACAAGCTTTGTGCAGAAGCTACAATTGAGAATTGGACTCAAAGCTATAAAAAGGGTGAAGGTCGCAGTGCCCCAAATTGCAGTTACATCAAGACTAAATGGAGAGAGAAAAACATTCAGATACTGTACATGGTTTGGTTGGTTTATTGAACATATAAACATAAAACCCATTACAAGTATAAAGTAGAAGTTGAAGTAAAAAAAGAAAAAACAAGAATAGGAAGAAAGAAAAGCGTTTACATGCTCAAAAGGAAGTAGGAAGAAGTTAAAAAACGTATCTAGTCCGACCCCCTTATGAGTGAAATCACGTTAGCAGCATCTTTTTGCAATGAGAAACGCCGACATTATTATTGCCATGACTGATCTTCTACCAAAAATAGTCAGCATCCACATGATAGCGCGCGAGGTCCCGACTGAAGGTCAATTCTTCACTTCAGCTCCTGCGTCCTGCTTTAATTGTGATTGTGATTTTACGCGGGGGCGCACGAGTGACAAAGACGTCCGTTGTGTCGCGTTTGGAGGCCTCCCAAAAAAATACGACCTTAAAATTGTGAAAGCGGACACGCGACACGCCGCTGACCTGTTTTGACTCATCAGCTGATTGTCAAGCATGAGCTCGGTCGCCAACTCCTCACGCTGCTCCTCCGAGTGTCGTCTCATATGTCGTGGAAGCGTCAGCAGGCTTCGCTGGCTTGACACATAATTGCAGCAATTTGCCTAACGAAGAACACGTAATCTGATAATCTGGATGTAAGGTTGTTGTTGTTTTTTTTAGATTAGAAATGCAAAATGTGTTCTAAGGGGCCAAGGAAGGGAGCCAAATTTGCACTTCTAAAATCGGCGCTAATCCAAAAGGATTGCGGCGCAGGCCACATGTTTCAGACGGGATAAGGAGTTGCCGGGGCCAAATTAAACCGAGACTTAAGACGGCGGGATCGTCGCACACGAGGCAGACATGAACAGGAAGCGCTGCCAATTCCGGGACTTTGACCAATTTCATTACGTCTTAATTGATGTCGTCGATGTCGCTTATCCGAGGCAGACTGGCAAATTAATTTAGCACACAGCTAATGCGCCGTGGTTCTAATTGGACGCCTGTCCCGACGTCTTGCGCGCTCACGACGTCGCCGGAATTGAGTGTCGCGCCGGCATCAGCCTTGGGTTTTTCTTTGGTTTGTTTTTTACTCATTTGCTCTCAAAAACATATAAATATGTTCTATTTTATATATTAGCACTGTCCCAAAGACGAATGTATGCGGTTTTTTTTTGTTGTTGCTTTGATGCAGCTTCTGAACTGAAGAGAACGGTTGAAGCAATGGTAGCTATTTCAAAAACGGCCAGCAAGTGAGAGCAGAGTATAAGAGATCAACCAAAGCCATGTTAAAACCAGCCATTTTCCCCACAGTTTTAAATAGATTTGTGAATAATGATGAAACTTAGCTATAATCTAATGCTAATTGCTGCAAAACGGAAACAGATAGAAATTTTCCTGTGAAAGAAGAGACTCTAATCTTTCTTTTGGTAGCTTTCTTGTTTTTATAGCAATAGAAAACAATATTATTTTTTTTATTTTGTGAATATTATTGCCATAAAATAAGAACTGCGCTCTTATTTCAATAATATGATCATTTTTTAATTGTAAAATATTATTATTTTATTCTAATAAAATTTTAACTTTGAATGCAGACAAAATAAGCTGAGTTTTGAATTTTTTTTACTTTTTTTCTTGGTAAAATATGACTATCATAATATTTTATTCAGAACTTTTTCTATTTGTTTATTTAATTACATTATGGTATTTTTTCTCAAAAGTAGGTTACTTTGTTGGCATTTAGGGATGTTGCATGGTTATTAACTCTTTGACTGCCAGACGTTTTCAGAGAAGGGATGCCGTGGGTGCCAGCCGATTTAAGCATTTTTGACTGATCTGAAAATGATGTATTTGGACTATGGAAACACACATACTACCAAATGAAAGATTGGACTCTCATCTTACATCAGAAAAAAAAGTTTGTTTCTACCTTATTCCGTTTTTCAGTAATCAACAATAGAAAATGGTTAGTTTCACCTCTGTTTTGAAAAAAAAAAACGTCTTTTAACGTCTTTGGCACTCCTCCATAGGATTTTACTAAACGTTATTTAATGTTTTTTGGCAGTCAAAGAGTTAAAGGGATACTTGACTCATTGAGTCATTTTCAGAAGAAGATTTTGTCCAGAATTAATTTAATAACTTCAGTATTTTTCATGTACAATTAATACCTTTAAAAACCATTTTCCCACTTGTCATCGACGGATGATGACATCACCTGCACTGAGGAAGTAGGGAACGACCGATTACGGCTCACCTGTTTTCTGGGTTTTGGTCAGCAAGCTGAGCCATGATTGAAGCGGTGCCATGAATATGAGAAGGGACTGTGAGGGTCCTACAACTCAAAAGTTTGAGAACCCGTTTACATTCGGTTAGTCACGAGCAGAAAAATTGACCTATATTATTTTTTTCCCTCCAAAATGAGTTCAACCATTTCTCAAAGCCCCAAACCATTTTTTCTTTGTTATTCACAAACATCCATGTGACAAGAAATGAGCCGTCACAAGGTCGTCTTTTTTAAAACAATTAGCCCCCCGAACCCGGATCCCCCAAGCTAAACGGATTTGTTGATAGGAAGTGGCCCTTGCTGATCAAACCAGGCGATAAAAAGGCTTGAATAAAAAAAAAAATATATATTTAAAGTTTAAAAAACATCTGACAAGCTCTTTTTCCTCTCAAACTTACTTGAAGTTGCGAGTCAACTTACTAATTGCGCGCTGGCTTGCGCGGTTAAGCGTTTGCATAAGCGCTTTTTTGGTTCCTGCTCCGAGGCGAGGTTGCCGAGCGACTGTTTGGTCGCGGTCCCTGCCGCGCCGCGCCGGGAGGATTGGCGGGAAGTCCACCAGCGCAGCGGGCCCGTGGAGGCCGCTGACTCGCGCCCCGCGGCCGCCACATCAATACCTCCTTGAGTTTGTGTGCATTAGCGCAAGCCCTTGATGTTTCTTTGCCTTGCGACGGCATTTTTTTTTTTTTTATGCCCAGCAATGGCGTCTGATGACAATCAGTTCACAGCACAAGTAAAAGTGGAGTTTAAAAACGCAACAAAAATGAGGATTCACGCTTCCTTAAGTTGCCACTTGCATTGCTGGCCGACCACGTTGTTGTACCAGAAGGAAAATCGTCATAACTGAAGAATTTTGAACAATTTGCCCCCAAAGCCAGTTTCACTTAACATGAAATTTGGTATGCGTGCCTTTCATGAGTTGACCCACAAAAAGTCTCAAAGAAGGCTGCCATTTTGGTTTCAAGCAGTCATTTTGGGTCACTCGCTGTAGCACTTCACGAAATTTTTCAAAATGTGCTCCTCCAAAATCAGTCGCACTTAAATATAAAATATGGTCGGCGTGTCTCTCATGAGTAGGCTCACCGAAAAAAGTCACAAGAAGCCATGCCTGAAAAAACACACGCGGTTTGAAACGGACATTTTCGGTTCATTCCAAAGGGTCACTAAAAATAAGAAACGGACTACACAACTTTAAAAAATTCAGCCTCCAAAAGCAATTTCACTTAGCAACATGACATTTGATAGTAGGGCTGGGTTTAAAAAAAGCGATTTTCCTTTCCCAGCTCAATATCGATTTATAAAACTATGAATCGATTATTTAAATAAACTCTTTTTTTTCCCCTCCATAAATTCTTAATCAAAAACTTGAATTTTAAAGGATGATTTTTTGGGGGGGGGTTTCATGAAATTTAACTCTTTGACTGCCAGACGTTTTCAGAAAAGGGATGCCGTGGGTGCCAGCCGATTTTAAGCATTTTGACTGATCTTTCAAGGTCCACAGAAAATTATGTGTTTGGACTATGGAAACACACATACTACCAAAAAAGATTGGACTCTCATCTTTCATCAGAAAAAAAAGTTTGTTTCTACCTTATTCCGTTTTTCAGTAATCAACAATAGAAAATGGTTAGTTTCACCTCTGTTTTGAAACAAACGTCTTTTAACGTCTTTGGTACTCCATAGTATTTTACTAAACGTTATTTAACGTTTTTGGCAGTCAAAGAGTTAATGTTCACATGAATTTAAAAGTATTTTCTTACATTTATGGAAGACATGACCTACTGCACTTTAAGACAATTCACTTTTAGTTTAGGTTTACAATTATTGTATTAGAATTATGAAAATATTTTCATCTCATCCTTGCTGATGTCAATGTTTGTGTAACACTTTAGTGATTATAACATGTGCTACTTTCATTAATAAACTAAATCATTTACTGCCTCCGTAAAATTTACTTTATTATTAAATTAAATATTTGTGGTGTTTTTAACATGTCCTTGACATTTAAGAATTGATGTTCCATTATTAATCGATATCGGATTGAACTGAAACGATTCGAATCGAAATCGGGGGAAAAAAAAAAAAAAAAAAAAATCAAAATCGAATCGAACTGAAATCTTGTGAATCGAAATCGTATCGATTGAGGAAATTAGAATCGATACCCAGCCCTATTTGGTAGACACTGTCTAGACTAGACCTATAAATAAGTCTCAAGAAACCATACGCGGAAATGTCTGCCATTTTGTTATTTAGTGGCCATTTTAGTAATTTTGTCCGTTTCCAGGAGTCTTCCAACGGCAAACTAGCCTAATAGCTACCAAATTTCAAACAGGTTTACGACCTCGGTTGGCGACGCTAAATTGTGAAACGTTTTGGACGTAGTCATTGCGAGCGAAGCATGGCGGCGAGCTCGCCATGAAACAGGAAGTTGTAATAACTCCCAATTAAACGCTTTGAATTGGGTAAACATTGAAGTAACACTAACTCATTTAAGTGCACTTTCCCAGCATGACGGAAGTCTGCTTCATGTTGTGACACATTCTTTCCACACACACACACACACACGTACGTACGTACGTACGTACACGACGACGCACACACGCTCGCATGTGCACGTACGCGCGCACAGTCGACACGCACAGCAGCCGTCATTTGTTTCAACCCGTCTCAAATATTCCGATAAGGAGTCTGGCTGCTCTTTGAAAAGCATTCACCTTTTCTGCCAGCATTTTTTTTTTCTCCACTACTACAATAAAATAATCCGCCTATTGTTCCCCCGCTCAATTTCTCATCCAGAGGGAATTCTCTTCTTCTTCTTCTTCTTTTTTTCAGGGTTTTCCTGCTTTTTCACATCTCCAAAGTACCCCAAAATCCTCCTGCCTCGTCTGCACTTGAGGACAAAAATGTCATAAATCAGTCTTCTGTACGGATCTCGATAATTAAGCGCACTCTTAGCTTTTATTGTCTTTTTTTTTTTTTTTGCCTCTCCAGAATAAAACAGATTCCGTAAATATAATCATGTAAGCTCCAAAAATGAAAAAAATTAAATAAGATAATAAATAATAACTTGGAATATTTTGTCTGACTTGCGGGTCAAAAATTGATAAAATATGTGCTCTTTATTTTGCTTATCATTGTTGTTTATTCCAGAGGATTGACGAGTATTAACCGTATTGACACGCAATTTATTTTATAAGGGTCAGTTTTGGAGGAATGTGCATCTTTCACACGTTGTTAATCATTTTATAGACAGTAATTTGTCGATACAGATCACAATCTAGTTAAATGACATGAAATTCATTCGTTTTTCTTTGCTCCATCTCTTCATAAAAGACATTTTATGAAGAACACGGCACACTTGACTCGTTGAGCCATTTTTAGCAGTGAAAAAGTTGATAACTTCCTCCTGTTTCATGTACAATGTATACCTTTAAAAACAATTTTTCCCACTTGCTGTCGACTGAAGACGACGTCAGCTGTGCTGCGGAAGAAGGAAACGGCCAATCATGGCTCAACTTTTTTTCTTTTCTTTTTCTGAGAGGAATGGAGGAAACTTTTCGGGCCACTAGATTATTAGTTTCATTGTCACAGTAGAAAATAACAGAAGAATACCTTTAATTTCATACAATTTTAAGGAAAAAATCTACATTGGGAAATATAGATCTTGCTTTAAAATCATCTGTCATTTGTTTTGTTTTTTTCAAATTTTGTGTATCAAAACGCAAAAGTGCTAGTGGTGTCGGTGATTGGTATCGGTATCGGTGACTACTTTAAAGAAAGAAATTGGCATCTGACATCTCCATCTGTGTGTGAACACCCTTAAAACTCTTTGACTGCCAAAAACGTTAAATAACGTTTAGTAAAATCCCATGGAGGAGTGCCAAAGACGTTAAAGGACGTTTTTTTCAAAACAGAGGTGAAACTAACCATTTTCTATTGTTGATTACTGAAAAACGGAATAAGGTAGAAACAAACTTTTTTTTCTGATGAAAGATGAGAGTCCAATCTTTCATTTGGTAGTATGTGTGTTTCCATAGTCCAAACACATATTTTTCTGTGGACCTTGAAAGATCAGTCAAAAATGCTTAAATCGGCTGGCACCCACGGCATCCCTTTTCTGAAAACGTCTGGCAGTCAAAGAGTTAAAACTGCTGGGCTTATTCTGTTATTTTTAACCCATATTGTTTTTGGGGGGGGGTTTTACTCATGTTGGGTGATTTTTTTTTAACCTGCATTTGTTTTTTTTAACCTTATTTTGGTGCTTCGTCCTTAAGCTTTCCTCTCGTGTAGCAAACGGCAGTCACGTTTTCACACATTCCCACCGTGCCTCTTTTTCAAATGACTGTCTATCAAATTACGCGTTCCATTACTTTGTATTTGTGTGGTTTTTTTTGTTTTTGTTTTTTGCACAGTGCAATGTGCTTTTTCCAGGCTTTTGTTCTGCTTACGCAGCTGAGTAAATCTACTCCACTTTGTGAGTAAATGCAGTAGGATTGATCAGTGTATCTCGCAGATCAATGTTAGCACATAGTATGAAAAGTGACAGCACGTGTAAGCGTCTGCAGATGCTTGTCAAAAAGATAAGACGTCTTTATGAGCACATTAATCCCTCCTATTTATTTTTTTTTTTATCAATCGTCTGATGTAAAAATGGGGATTAGCATAGAAATTAAGAGACAAGTCAATTTGGCAGCGCGCCGCGCCGTCGTCTTTGTCTCGCCTTGCTCCTTTCAAAAGGGGAGGGGGTGGGGGGGGGGGGGTCGGGGGGCGCTTCACCGAGGCCACGAGTGGGGTCCGTCGCTTCCAAATCTTTTTGGGGGGCGAACTTGTGCCGATTCCCAGCAGGGGGGAAAGCGAGAGCCAGACGACGACTCAAGATGACTTACAAGAGATTTGCGGGTTTAACTTGTCGCGATAGATTGATGCCACGTCGATCATCGGCTCTCCTAAGCGCAGCGTAAAGACACTTTCACATGGAAATACTGATCATATGTGGAGCAAAAAGAGGAACAAAACTGCTTTTCAGCGCTCGTCGACAGAATGTGCATAGAGGATTGCGATGACAAGCTTTGATGTATAAAATAACCGCTAATTAATGACATAGTTGGCTTACTGGTGTCCAACTAAAAGCATGTACAGGCCCATTATCTCCAAAATGTGTCAAAACGTGTATTTGAGTATTTTGTGTTTATTTTGTATTTATATGACAAAAAGATGGATGGATTCTTATTTATTTTTTATTGTTAATTTATTGCTGATGCACAAGAAAAAGTTATCACACAATTTTGTGTTGTAATGTGCACTTTCCTAGAGCGTTACATGTTTATTACATTTTATATTTTCTAAATTTATAAATTTACACAATGTCACACAGTCTCACAAAAAGGATCCCTTTCCAACTAGTGTCAAAATGTGTTGATTTAAACTTATAATTTACTAATAACTTACTAATATATATGAATGATTGTTTACTTGCTTTCTCTTAACAAAAGGGCCCCGTTTATAGTTTTCTTATTTTTTCTTATTTCTTATTACATTGCTTGATATTATATTAATTATTGTTACACATTTTTAAACCATTGTGGCTACCCAACGACTGCCACTTATCTCCACATCATCTTTTTTTTTTTTTACTCATTTTATATATATATTTTTTTTTTCCCCACATTTCTTTAACATACTGTCACTGTCCCATTTTTTTTAATACCATCTAAAAATTTTAAAAAATTCAAATCTATCAGAAATTTTATATAATAAACACATTTAATTATGAATGAATGATATAAACTATGCACAACAATACTCTTAGCATGTAAAATCCTACACAACGTTAGCATTTGTCACCCATTCCATCCTGGAACAAGACGTCATGCGTCTGTGACTCCCCCCCCCCCCCCCGTCTGTGCCGTCCGTGCATGCGACGGCGTCCATTTTGACGTCAGCGGGCTTTGAAGCTGCGAGCGCTAATTGAGAGAAGAAGCAGCGGGAAGAGCTCCTTAATCGCGACGCTTCCGCTCTCTTTATTGAGCAATTAGCTTCAAGAGGCCGCTCGCTCAACAAGGAATCCTAATGGGCTGCTTTAAGCGACGAGCGCCCTTAATTGCTTATCTCCATCCGGGGTGTCCTTTATGGATCCGCGTGTGTCACCGGGACTAATATTGTACTAAGCCCTGTTTTTCACATTGGCCTGTAACGCGATTGCGCAACTGCGCGAGTCCGCATTTGCATGAGCGGAAATGTGATAGCAGGTTGAAGAGCCTCTCGTGTTATCCAAGCGGATTAGGTGGAACGCTCGATGAGAAAATTGAAGCGATGTAGGGTGGCAATGAATGAGCGCAGGGAGGAGTTTTTTTAGAACTTTTCAGTTGTGAAAATCACGCCATAGTGGCTTCTTCAACACAAAATGGCCAACAATTTTGGGCTTGGGCTTTTGAAACTTTTTTTTTGGGGTGTCCATCAAATTCCATGTCCAGTAATAATGGGAGGAGTAAGATGGCCGCCCGGTGGCTTCAACGGCTTGCACGGACGGACGGGCCTGTATGGGCTATCGGCTATCCAGTAGAATATACAGATGGGTCTATCCGTCGTAGTGTTTACCTGATGGATCCGGGTCAGTGGCGTGCTTGTATGGGTTGAATTTGGGCTTGGGCGCCACCACCGGGGCAAACTTTTTGGGCGCCTGCTGCTGTGATACGGAGATGCTCGCGCTTCCCGGCGACGGCGTGGTCTCCATCCTGGCAGCCACCTGACCACCGTCGCCACTGTTGCTTGCGTTCCACATGCTTCTGGCGAGCAGACAGAAAAGGAAATCAAACATGAAAGGGACTAGCATACGGTGGCTAACCCGTGTACTTCATTGATTTACTTTTCCACCTTGCAAGGCCTTCAAAGCGCTTTACATTTTGACAACTGATGACGCAGCATCAGAAACAACTGCGGTTTCAGTATTTTGCTCAAGGACACTTCAACTGACGTAGTCACTTTGGCCTGAGATCGAACACGCAACCTCAGGATTTGCCAGACAAGCGCTCTACCACTGAGCCACGCAGCCCCCTTAAAGCTAATGCAGTAGTCGACAGCTTTACTTTGGGGAATCTTGGTATATTTTCACGACAAAATTCTAAAAGTTGTATATGTTAGAGAACAATATCAGTACATTTTTATTTAAAATTTAAAAAAAAGTCATACATTGAAAAAAAAAAAAGTTATTTAATTTTGAGAATGAAAGTTGTACATTTGAGGGGGAAATAAAACATTTTATATTGAACAAGTGTTTCTGAGGAAAAAAGACATTATGAAAACTATTTTTGAGAAAACGCCATTAACTAATTTACCTCCAGCCATTTTCACTGAAGCAACCCCCTTTGCTCCCGGCTGTTTTACTGGATTTTGACTGATTTTGCAAGGTCCACAGAATATTGTGTTCTATTGCTATAAAAACATGGAACCTACCAAAAGAAAGACTTGAAAAAAAAGTATATTTATGTTAGAATATAGCTAAGTTTCATCATTATTCACAAATCTGTTTAAAACTATGGGTAAATTAATAAAAAAAATTTACATAGCCCTGGTTGATCTCTTCTGCTCTGCTGCCACTTGCTGGCCGTTTTTTGTATTAACTACCAATTATTCAACCGTTCTCTGCAGTTGAGAGGCTGCAACAAAGCCTTCTGTATGCTCTAGCATCAAAGAACAAAAAGACTTATTAATATGTCTTTGGGACACTTAAAACATTTAATATAGAATTTATTTAAACGTTTTTGGGTGCAAATTAGGTAACTTACAAGAATGAAGTATCTTAAAAAAATATATACACATTTTTAGGAAATCTCTTCAAGAAAAATATGCATATGTTATAGGAAACATAATTATAAAGAGTAACGTATGTTTGAAGAAAAATAGTTGTACACCTTCAGGAATATTTTTATTTTCAGAAAAAGTCATAATGTTGTGAGAATCAAGTTGTATATTTTCAACAGAGTGAAAATAGTACAGGTATATTTTAGAGACTTAAGTTGTAATCCTGAGAAAATAAAACTGAACATTTACCAAGAAGGGAAAAAATCCTTAATTTACAACAAATAGTTTCCAAGAAAAAAATATTTAAATTTTACAAGATTAAAACCGTAATGCTGTGTATGACATTAAAGTTGGATCTTTCGTGATAAAGTGTAACAAAAAATATCCTATATGGCAACATTAGAGAATGTTTGGTTTTTCCAACAAAATATTCCTCACGCCGCACGCCCAGTAATTAGGAAGGCGCGAGACCCGAGTGAACCTTTTCAACTATTGAGTCAGTGAAGAAGACAAAGAGAAGCAAGTAGTGATCCTGTGATCTTGACACCTTTTAATGTGTCCAAAAGTCTGGAACAAGAAAACGATCAACATGACTTTGAAGTGCCAAACCTTTTGTTGCTCTTTTTCTTGAGCTACAAAGCCCACAAATCAAATGAAAAACAAAAGCGCACTCAACACAACAACAAGAGTAAAAAAAATAATGAAATAAAAACATATTGAAAAGTGTTGCAATGCTGCTGTAACCACTGGTCTTAGTTTTTTTGTTTTGACGCACTTCTCAAGCAATCTTGTTTGTCATTCTTCCTTAATTAAACTTTCGCTAAGCTACTGTTGCTAAGCTACTGTTACTGAACTACAGTTGCTAAGATAATGCTAACAAGCGACAACAATAATACAATATAGTTAGTTAGTTCTATTCTTTATTACAGACATTTAAAAAAAAATGGACGTCAAAGGCCCAGGGATACCAGCATGGACAACGTTAGCAATAAACGTAGCATTATTTTGCTAGTTATTCTTTGCCTACATTAATAGCAGTTAGTGTTACTCTATTACAACAACAATATATTTGTTTTTTTCCCCCTACAATATTATGTGAATGATACTACAACTATTTTGAAATTGTTCAAATGTATTTTGTTTGCAGATGACACCACTTTATTTTATGCCGGGAAAAATACATATAAAATATATAATGTATTACAAGTAATAGAGAAAGGGTATAAGAATATTATGAAGTGGTTCAATGCCAACAGACTACAAGTTTGACTTCTTTGTGTCCCTTTTCATTTCTTTTTTTTTTTTTTTTTAAAGAATGCTACTGTTGCTAAGCTACTGTTGCTATGCTAATGCTAACGAGCAAATCTAAATACGGAACTGCAACTTTAGCTAAGTAACCGCAACACAATTAATCGAAGTAACTAAAGCAAATTAAGTATCAGAACATCTGAACTTCATTTGAGGTTAATCACAGGCACTTTGCAGGTAAATGTGTGCTCGCGCCCATTTAATGAGTTTGAATGTGATTGGTTCCTCGCCGGTTACGAGATGAGCGCACTTGTGCAACCCCATTATCGCAGTCGGTTGTTGCACTTCCCTTTTCAAAAAAGATTACAAATAAATAAATGGATTGTAAATGGAACAGGCTTGTAAGTCACAATGTTGGGAAACCTCACAAAATAAAAATAAAAATAGCATTTCAACAGGGGTGTGTAGATTTTTTATGTTAACTGTACATTTATATGTAAAAAAACATTTGTTCTACAAAAAGGTTTAAAAAAAAAAAAAAAGTGTGTTGATTGTGTTGCTATCTGTCAGAGCAAAAAGAGCAACGAAATAAAACAAGCGTCTACAACAAGAAGCCTTTTTAACCACAAATCACATCAACTATTTCAACTATTCACACGCCAAAATTCCTGCCGTCCTCCTTCCCCCTCGTTTCCGTTTTCTCATCCCGGCTGCGACTGATTGGGGCCCACGCACAATCATCTTTTAATATCAGCTGAAAACCCGGCTCCTCACGTTTGACGCGGGATGTCTCACACCCACCTGTCCTTTCGCGCCTTTCACAAAAAAAAAAAAAAAAAAAGGAGCGAAAGAAAAGGAAAATGATCTGAGGCGTGCGGCACATTCAAGGCGCCGCTTGCCGCGCACAATGCGCGGCGCCGCGCTTTGATCGCGACGTGTACAATTGCGGCGTGTCGCCGTTTTGTGCTTACCGGGGGCTAACATGCGCATTGGGGTACGCTCGCGATCCAAACATCTGTCTGTGCCAGAACGCGATGGCGGCCATAGTGGTAGAATGCAATGACAGTGTGCATTAGTACCACGGAGTATTAGGGCCACGTATAAATATATAGATTTTTAGAGAGCAGGTGCAATATTCTAAGAAAAAAATGTGTGGTGTGTATATATATAATTTTATTTATTTATTTTTTTTTTTTTTTTTTTTTTTTTATAAAGCAGCAAAGGTTTCGAAGGTCCACACCCGGACGATCAAGCATTTAAGTTAATTTGTTAAAATGCATATTTACTTGTACATTTATGTTTCCAGAATTACGATTTACACATTCATACATTGGTATTTTTTTTGTACAAGTATCTTAAATTGATGTGTTGAATCTGCTGCTCTCCGTCATCCACTCGCATTTACCTTAAGTATGCTAGCTTCTGATTGGTTAGTGTTAGTCAGCTGATCAGGAAGTGCTGTCGCCCTAGTTGCTATGTATGACGAGTAAAGTTTGAAATTTAAGAACGAATCCTTTTCCATCATGCCTTTTCATTTTATGAACAGTGTCTCATTAACCACCGATGAATCCTCACATGATTCGACATTAGCTACGCTACGTGTATTTCTCGCAAGTGTATGAGTTTTTTTTCTGCCAAAGTCGCAAATTTAAGTTTTTTTTTCTTGCAAATTTGCCACTTGCCCTAAAACTCCGTCTAATATAACTAGTGATGGTTAAGAGGACAAATGTGGAAAATTGTATATTCGGATACAGTTAATGCTGTTAATGTTTGGGTTCAGGATGAGTGAAGCAATTCCCAGAAAGGGGGAAAAATCAATTTCGTATTTGTTTTTCTGCTTTTTATCAAAACAAAACAAAACAATTGGTTATAATGGGGAATCATATTTTTTGGGAGGAAAAAAAACAGATTTTGTTTTAGGGCCATAATCGCTGACCCTTGTTTCAACTAGAACAGACTAAATATTAGGAACAGTTCTCATTGTCAATCTCAAGGAACACTTGTTGGAAATGTCATGTTTTTAAGACTTGCCAAGCTGACGACAGAGTGGATAAAGTCTGCGAGTTACGTGCATGCCTCTTACTGGCCACGATTAAGAACAATTTCACGGTTGGTTTTCCGGTTTATCAAACAGCGCAATGCCGCATTAAACAATCTCCTGCTTCGATGGAATATTTTCCTAACCCGTGATTCCTGTTAGCGCAAGGCTACATGGCGTTCAACTTTTAGAGGTCAGACTCGTTAAAAGTTGCCTTATCCGGAGACGCGCTAATGAAGGCATGTCCGAGGAAGATTACATTAAAAAATGGGAGCGCGTGAGCGTGGACGGACGGCGTGGATGCTTGACAACTATGCGCAAAAACTACATGTTGACTCTAATGACAATGAGGTGGTACGGAAGAGGATTGGGCCCAGTGAAGATTAAAAAAATAAAGAAAAAAAGTTGGCAGGATTAACTCTTTGACTACCAAAAACGTTAAATAACGTTTCGTAAAATCCTATGGAGGAGTGCCAAAGACGTTAAAAGACGTTTGTTTCAAAACAGAGGTGAAACTAACCATTTTCTATTGTTGATTATTGAAAAACGAAATAAGGTAGAAACAATTTTTTTTTTTTCCGATGAAAGATGAGAGTCCAATCCTTCATTTGGTAGTATGTGTGTTTCCATAGTCCAAACACATAATTTTCTGTGGACCTTGAAAGATCAGTCAAAAATGCATAAATCGGCTGGCACCCACGGCATCCCTTTTCTCAAAACGTCTGGCAGTCAAAGAGTTAAAGTCAGAATTCTGACTTTGTTCTCAGAATTCTGACGAGTAGTGGGCACTAAGAAAGTCAGAATTCTGAGATTAAAGTCATAATTCTCACTTTAAAGTGAGAGTTGTGACAATTCTCACTTGAAAGTCAGAATTCTGTAATTAAAGCAAGAATTCTGAGAATAAAGCGACAATTCTCACTTTATTCTCAGAATTCTGACTTTCAAGTGAGAATTCTGAGAATAAAGTGGCGATCCTACCAAACTTTTTTTTCTCCTCTCTTCACTGGCCCTAATCCTCTTCCGTAAAGTGGTAGATCAAGTACAAGCTACAGAATTTGTAGCGCAGACGACTTTTACATTAAGACGCAAGTCGTTCTTTTCTGCAGCACTCCATTTTGCTTCCAGACTCCATTATCCACCAATCAATCAATTCATTTCTATTGCAGACGACACAGATCAATTGACTGACTTCTTAATCAATTCGCGTCTTTCTGATGGGAATCAACTGACAAAAAAGGCCACATTTCCACCGCGGTTCGCCTCTCCGCCCCGTTCTAACCGTCGACTTTGCTATTTTTTTTTTTTCCTCCCGCTTGTCGTTGAGGAACTCGCTGCAGGTGTTTCTCCGACGCATTAATCTTTCATGGCCGCCATGGAAGCCATCAAACAAGAGACGCTCGGCTACACTGTCAAACGTTTTTTCTTTTGGGCATGACGTGCTTTCTAGCAAGTCTTCAAGAAAGAGACATGAAACTGCCAGCCAAATTCCTTTCGCGGGATGTTGCGAAGATGCCGACTAGATGGGCCGCTGTCATAGCGATGAACATAACCCCACCCCACCCCAGCCCCCCCCAAAAAAACTTGTGTTTCTGTCCCGGGAATAGAGTTAGCTCGCTCGGCTAGGCACCGATCAAAACATCACTTAAAACAGACACCATCCTCATACCGCCTCAACGGGCTGTGTGTGTGGGGGGGGACCGGGATTAGCAATTACGTCGGGTGACGCAACAAGCGCGGGGGGCCGCTCAGCCAGGCGAACGGAAGCTCTAAAAAATTCAACGCTCCCATCATAGCGAGCGAAGCCACGGCGGCAGCGCCGGCCGCCTCGGATACGCCTGAATGGCTGAGCGGGTTAACGCGACGTTACACAAACAGCAACGCACACTTGACGGTTTTAAGCATTTCTCCACACCGGACCGCCCGGCGACTCTTGAGAAAAGCCGCGAGGGGCAAAGAGTTCAAGTGGTCGTCGTGGCTCGGGACTTTCCAAAGCTGACCGTCGTGGTGCTTTGATAAAAGCATGGCGAGCTGTTTGACGTCTTATGGGTGTTAAAAGTTTAATTGAGGCGAGGCAAGAACAGTGTCAGACCACTGGCGAAGTCAAACACGGTGTTCTGAAACATAGCTACTGAAAACATTACATTCCGAGGCTTACTTTACACTCTGACAACACTAAAAAAGTCGAAATGGGAAGCAAAATATTTTAAAATGTCAATCTTTTGGACGGGTGCTACAAAGTTCACGTACAATGACATCTTTCTTCTGTTGGTGTTGTTTTTCGATGTTGGCCCAAGACTGTTAAGACATTTGAAGATTAATAAAAGCACCTTAAAATCAATCAACGCCGTAAATGTATTTTTTCATGGCACGGAGGCAACAGTGCTCAAGAGGGGAGCTTGAAACATTGACAAGAAATGTTTGCGCTTCCGTCGTATTTGTTCCCGCACAAACACGCACCTGTTGGTCTTCCAAGGGTCATTTGGGAATCTCGAAACAGACCAGGTCATGTACAGTATGTGGATTTTATCGGCGTTCGAGAGGCAACTTGAAACTGTCTTCGAAACAGTCTGCATTGCCGCCATATTTGCATATGTTCCTCTAGCAACATGCACCGGTTGGTCTGAAAGGTCAAGGGTAAATAATATCAGCGTCAGTGACCACTTCCCTTTTAGAATCTGTACATCACGATCAAAAAATAATTATTATTTGCATGTCTTCGTATCTCAATGTGAGCAAGAAAAGACATTTCGACCCCTATTAAATAATATTAAAAAGTACTTATCCCTAAACATGTCGGGTGGGGATTAAGGCATATGCTTAAGACTACGCACAGTCAGCGGTCTCGGTAATTCCACCTCAAGCAAACAAAAAATGGCATTATGTATTAAAAAAAAAAACAATTAAAATAAAATAGGCTAGCTATATTTTTTTAAGCACTTTTATTGTATAATTAAGTCCCCCCCCCCCTCCTCCATATTTACACATTTTAAATAAAAAGTGTTCCTTGAGAATATGAACAATTTTTAAAATATATTTATATAAATGTATAAAAACTGGGAAAACACCTAACTAAACATTTTTTTAAATATGGATTTGTAAGTATTTGGTATTTATTTATTTATTTTTTTATATATATATATTTATATAAATATATAAAAACAGGAAAAAAACAACAAAACTTTAAAAAAAAAATACATACATATATATTTGTAAGTATTATTTATTTTATTTATCTATTCTTTTATATATGTAAAATCATTCTTGCTAAGAGCTCGTTTTTTTTTTTTTCATACTTCCAGTGTGCTGCTTTTCATAAATTTGCCCAGTGTGGTATCAATAAATGTTTTACTTTTTCTATGCATTGGTTTGAATGTAATACATTTGGTTTTTTTTTGATAGCATATTGACGTTAGCTTGACGCTCCGAGTGTCTACTTGAATGGAGCTCTTCTAACTTCCCCAACACCTCCTCAGGGGGGCGAGAAGCTGTGACGACAAGTCTGCCCGGCGACTTGTGACACGCTTCACCCGCGACACCTGCACGCAGTCACCCACGTGTGAGCTGAATTAGCGGACGGCTAACACAAAGCGGCCTCGACAACGCCGAGATCGAGCCGCCGGCTAGAGTCACCTTTTTACAGTGTCCAAAGCAAGTGTGGAAAAACAACAACAAAACTTGTGTTACCACTTTACTTTTGCAGTTGTAGCCACACTCAACGCACTTGTAAAAGGGTTGAAATTGAAGCTACGTGCTAATGCTAATTGTTTGCGTCTGTGTACGTCTACTTGTAAATTAGGTTGTGGTAAAAGTACTGATTTTAAGTACAAAAACAAAAAAAAGGCACATGGCGGACTTTTGCAGGATCTCCGTATGAACGTTTGGGAAGGTATAGAATTCTAGCAGCTTTTTTTTCTTTTCTTTTCTTTTTTTTTTTACACGAGGAGCTCCCAGCAGCGAGAGAGCGCAAAGGATGCGATAAGGTCTACCCCGCGAAAGCCCGCCGCATAATGAAGCTAATTACGCAAAGGATAACGAGAAGGTTAGTCAAACCATAAACACAAGTACACATTTGTCCCCCGTTAGCTATTGTAACTGATAAGCATTCCAAATCTGATTGCGCACTGAAAATGGTACATAACATAAAGACATAACACACACACAATTTTTTGCAATTTTAGTTTTTTTGTGCCAATATGTGATAACAGCACTATTTTACAGATGAAATATATCTATGATTTAATTAGATACATCTACTTAATGTGATTTAATTTCATTGTGTATATTTCATTTTATTAAATATATTTAAAAATGCATTTCCTACATACAGAGAAAAATATTTTTCTTGCAGACACAAAAATGTTGATTATGATATTGTTTTATTTTCAGTTGTGGCACTAATATGTCTATTTATTGCAACTGATTGGTGTTCCAAGAAAACTTTTTTTTTATTTTTTTTTTTATCTGAAATCTAAAAGACTTTTTGTCAAATAAACATGTGAAAGTCATAAAAAGTCCGGAAAGGATGATACATGACGGGAGCTTGTTATTTTATGTACAAAAAATATTGCACTATATTAGTAATTTTTGGATACGTAGAATAATAAGAAAATAAAAATTAAAAAAAAGCTTAAAATGACAAATTGCAATTATTACAATGAATCACATTTTTGTTTGAATCAATTATTTCCAACGGCGATAAAAGCCGGTCTGCGCTCATACTTGTTGACAAAATGCTCACAATGTTGACGGCAGCTCAAGTTGGCCTTTGCTCCCTAATGACGGCGCCGAGCAAAACTTGCTCCTGTAAATACGCCGAACGTGACTTTAACGCTGACTGACAGCCGGCGTCGGCGGGGGAGGAATCAAAAAGAAAAAAACGGGACGGGCTTGCTCGGCTCGCTCCTTGATAAGCGCGCCGCGTCTCGGGAGTGGATGTGGCTGGCGTCTCGGGAGGTCGCTGAGTGACAGCTGTAAATATATCGCGTCGCAAAGCCGCGAGCCTCCGCCGAGGATTGCGCTCTTCTTTTAAAGGCACGAACGCCACGCCGACAACAAACAAACGCAGGCATCTGCAAATCAATATGAGTCGTCTGATTAGCATGCCAAACATTCAGGTGCGGGGAGGATGAAAGGCGGGAAATGAAGGCCACGCCTCTCGTGACACAAATTCACAACCTGCAACTTGTTCCATTTGGCTTCAAAACCAGATTTTTTAGAAAGTTTGACTCGGGGTGACACTGAACTTTGACCAGTCTGTTCTACTTATGAGTTTTAGTTTTAGTTTTGTTTTTTTTATGGTGAGTCATCAAACTTCTTCGCCAAGCTTCAACAACAGCGATGGAAACAAACCAAAAAAATGAGCAACCTGTTTTCACATCCGTGGAGTGTACCTGCTTCGCTCACTTCGTTTGTGACCCTTAACTCAAACCCAAAAAACGTGTCAACACGTTTTTAACTCTTTGACTGCCAAAAACGTTAAATAACGTTTAGTAAAATCCTATGGAGGAGTGCCAAAGACGTTAAAAGACGTTTGTTTCAAAACAGAGGTGAAACTAACCATTTTCTGTTGTTGATTACTGAAAAATGGAATAAGGTAGAAACAAACTTTTTTTTTCTGATGAAAGATGAGAGTCCAATCTTTCATTAGTAGTATGTGTGTTTCCATAGTCCAAACACATCATTTTCTGTGGATCTTAAAAGATCAGTCAAAATGCTTAAATCGGCTGGCACCCACGGCATCCCTTTTCTGAAAACGTCTGGCAGTCAAAGAGTTAATACATTGTCCTTCACTCCCAAAAACGGATTAACATGTTTTTTTTTATGCAAGAGCATACAGAAAGCTATGATGCAGCTTCTGACATGAACAGGCGGCTTAAAGCAATGGTAGTTATGACAAAAAACTTTGAACGGACTTTGTGTGTACTTTCAGGTTTGGTTTCTCAAGACTTTTTTTTTTTTTTTATGAATCTACTACTCGTGACGGACCTGCCTCCCAAAATTTCATGTTGCTTTTCTAAGTGGGAGACGTTAGCACGCAGGTAGCAAGAAGAATAAAAGCCATGCGGCCGTGCTAATAAGAAGCTCCAGGACAACACAATCGCTGTCAGATGAGAGCAATTAACGCTGGTTTGATGTGACGTTTAATCAATTCGAGGCAATGTTGTTCCCTTCCAGATAGGCTTTACTGTTTTTCGTCTTTGCCAGAAACCTCTTCCCAAGCCAAGCGCTGATTTGCTTATTTGCCACCTAACCAACACACACACACACACACACACACACACACACACAGCCTTAACACATGTAGCCGCTGGCAATGTTTGAATAATGTCCCGTCATTGTCACCGCTGTCATCTCCGGATTAACACGTTTGAATTTAATTTTCAGCACTCTTCAGGCAAAAAATAATAATTTTTTTAGAGGGGGGGGGGGCAGCCCATTGACATTTTGGGATGCAAAGACCAACGATGAGGGCTTCCAGCTAAACGAGTCGAACACTCAAATGTTGTGCTGCGCATCAAAGCACAGTGGACTGCTTTAGGAAAGTAAATCCACGAGGGATGAAACTGTTTATAAATCGCGCAGGATGGAAATGTAGACGATTACTATTAGCGTTTGAAGATTTATCATATTTTACTGATGCGTGTAAGAGTTGAGCGGCGGTGTCTTTTGGCTTCTCGTGCGACAGCAAACAAAAGCAGGAGGATGAAAACACGAATCATAGAAAATAAATTGTGAAAAAAGGTGTGTGGATTCATATTTTCAGCAAACACACCCACAGTGTTTGAGAGCAGTGATTTTTTTTTTTTGATTTTTTTTTTTTTTACAATTTTCAAGCCTCGTTTTATATACTTGGTGATTTTCTTCATCATTCAAATTTGGCAGGGTTGTTAACAAAAACTAATCTTTTTGGTATGTCAAATTTAGAAGTATAGCTGTCAAAATTAAAATAATCAAGTTATCGTTTGGAGCCATTTTTTTAAATTCAAAATGGTCCAAACGCTCTGATTTCACCATATCAACAGTAATTGTTCGCTGATTTCTATATTCCTTTATGAAAGAAGACTTCTGCGTTGAATCAAAATAAGACATTTACAAACATCTGTTTTTGCTTTGGAAAATAATGACCGAACCGGTTACATAGTCAACATTAATCCCTTTTTCTTTTCTTTTTTTAATCACTACATGAATATGAAGTACAAAATAAACACAAATCATTTTCTCTTTACCGGGAAATTAAGACTAATTCTATTTTATTGTGTGAATTATTTTTGTTTGTCTCAAAAACTTTGATTTACAGAAGAAAATTGTAGTTTGTATTTTTTTTTTTTTTATTTCTTCATATACTGTACGCCATTTCATCTGTTCCTGTTTACCAAACTCTACCGAACGTGATCTTGTAACCAAGGTCTGCACCGAAGTGTCATTTCTGGCACGTTCGTTACACACCTAACGTTTGTAAATAGTGCACAAAAATCTCCCTTCATTGCTTCTCATTTACGGCGGGGAGCTTTGCCGTTTCTTTACGGTGAAGCCGTTTTCAAGCCAAAGTGGCGGAAAACAAGTTTTTCTTTTTGTAACTACGCCCGCTGACCAGATGCTACGCACGACGTCAACTACCACGCAGCTCGACAACAACAACAACATTTGCTGAATGGGAGCTTGGGCTCGATGCAAAGCTAAGGAGGTAAACATGGGGAAAGTGGCAACGTATAATCCCCATGCGACGTGTACCGTACAAGACGGACAGATTAGTGTGGATTTCTGGATTTCTGCTCAGCCATATGCTGCTAAAAAGCTCCCGACACTTTGCCTAATGATACAAACTATTATCACGGGCAATTAGAGAGTTGATGTCGCCAATGTTTGGCGATAACAATAGCTTGGCTTTTGTTCCCGGTGTCGATACGCAGTCTATTCACGCTTGTATCAGGTTTTGGCTGGAGCGTGTAATCCCTTCCTCCCTGGCAAGGCCGCATAGCCGGCGCTCGTCAATAGCACTTTGTCTACAGATGACTTTAAGAGCCTCTTTATCTTCCACATAGCAACGGCGTCCCTGTTATCTCAATAGCACCTGATGAAAGAGGCTGAAGTTGATTTATCCACTTGTCGCGACTTATTACGACGTTACGCCGCGTACGTGAACTTGTTTGAGGGAAAGCGGCAAGCGTTAGGCGGATTTCTACAGTCCTCAACCGGAATACGTCACACACACAAAACAATGAGCAGCTTTCGGCCCCCGGTGAAAAACTTCCATCATGTCACAGTGCGCCAAGGTTTCCTCATACCGTCTTTTGCACAATAGAAAATGACTCAAACCGCAAAAGACAAACAGAGAAAGACGACACAAAGCGAGAAGATGCAAACTAGGGAAGAGAGGAAGAAGGAAACCGGAGAAGACAAGCCAGAAAGGTGACACAAATCAAAGAAGAAAAAAGGAGAAAAAAGACATTGTTAACCAGTAGAAAGTGACCAAAAGTGTACGGAACCGTATATCAGGGATGTGATTTGACCAAAGTGAAATTATCTGAAAATTTAGCCGGGGGTCTGGCACCCAGCTAGGTCCAGGGCAGTGCCCTGGTGGGGGGACAAGGGGGGCAAAGCCCCCCGGAGCTCATGGGTTTTCCGTGTTTTTAAGTACTTTCAATGCACTCACATGACAAAGAAATAGACAAAACAACAGCATAAATTTTTCACATTCAAAAACATTGGACTGCCTTTGCTTTTAAAAACTATCACTGAGAATATCATCATATCTAACTAATGTGATTACTAAGTTAACACATAAAAAATGTTGAAGAGTTCAAATTTCATGAACAAATAATTGTATCATGACCAAATGAAAAGTAACTCATATTAGAGCATACCACAAATGTCTTTGTTATAGCAGAAGATGTTATCTGTCGGAGTCATGTGCATACACAATGAACTACTAAAAAAAAATAAAAAAAAAAATAAAAAAATCGGAATTTTTTTTTTTTGGGGGGGGAGATAAAAAAAAAGCGGAATTCCGCGAATTAAAAAAAAAATAACATCCCTGGTATATATATATTTCAATACAGTAAATGTTTAGGATTGTGTGCCGAGAAAAGTCTTGGCCTATCGGCTATTCAGATCAGTGGTTCGTCTTTGCCGATTCTTCTTCTACGCTTTCCGTCAACTCCCCGCGGCTGCGCTACAGCGCCACTCCAGACTCGGCATTTACATTACAGCCATTAAACGTCCTCAGCGTCTTCTTTTGGACACACGCGCACGTCTTGAAACGTTTCTGCGTGTGCAAAGATTCTTTTGAGGAACAAAGCTTCCGTGTGAACAGGGGCCTCTAAAGCACGCAGGACTCGGGCCCTCAAGGATCGGGCTTCGACACCACTGCTGTAGAAAAGTCAAACTGGCAACAAAAAGAAACCAGAGAAGACAAATGAAGAATAAAAAGCAAACCGTAGAATAAAGAAAACCATGTAGACCAGAACGGAGACACGAATCACAAATTGTAGAAGAACTGGACAAAGTAGACCCAAAACAGAGAAGACAAATGTAAATCAAAGAGGAAAATGTAAATAAACTGACAAAGAAAAGTTGAACCATAACAGAACACGAATGAACTGAGAAAGAAAATGTGAACCGTAGAAGACGTAAAAACGTCAAGATATCGCCGCCGCACATCAATGCCGCCGTCTTCAGACAACTTGAAGAACTTCTTAATCTTGCGACTGGCGATGGCGTCCACGTTCTCCCAACGTGGCCTGACGAAAGAGGCAGAGGTTGATTTATCCGCTCGCCTTGACTTATTACTGCATACTTGAACTCGTTCTCGGGAAAGTTGGCAGCCGCATGGCCGATTTCTGCAGCCCCTTCTCGGAGAAGGAAGAGCAATACGGCCGACACATAACAATGAGCAGCTCGAGGCACCCGGAAAAAAACTTCCATCATGTCACAGTGCGCCAAGGTTTCCTCATACTGCCTTTTGCACACAATAGCATGCGGCTAAGCTCACCACGGGGTTCTTTTCTTTTCTTTTTTTTTTTTTACTTGAACTTCACAAGCATCTGATTTTGGAGGGCAAACGAAGGGGTAAAAAAAAAAAAAGAGACAAAAAAGTCATTTTATTAGATTTGTTTCATCAGTGTACTGTATCGTAGCCGAGATGACGTTGCATCACTATTAAACCCACCTGAATACTTGAGCTAACCTTTTCCTGAACCAGCAAAGCCTGCCTGTGGATTCTTACTTGGCTGCTTTTCTGCCATGACGGATGTTAAAATGTGGACTTTTATTTTTTATTTTTTTAAACTTGTTATCCGCAGAAGGCGAGCACTTGCAGAGATGTCGATCGCTGCGGGCCCGACGCGAGGTTTAGTCAGGTTTAATCCGACCCTCAAACAATCTGACGGCGGTTAGCGGTTGCTAAACAAAAAAAAAACGCAACAAAACAACCCCGACCGACGCTGTGGGTTAAACCGAACAGGTTGACACGTGATCATGGAATATACTTTCCTTTCTATATGGTGAAGCAGCATGTGACTCATTAGCCAACATTCTTCTTCTACATTCTGTGTGAAAGACGCTATGAAGACAGAAGGAAAACAAAAAATCTTGTTTGCCTGAAAGCATCTGGAGGTTGAGGTCAGAGCTTTGGCCCTGGGCTGGGAGCTTCCAGCTGTTTGGCTCGACGCTGCTCACTCCGCACCATTTTTACCCCCAAATAGGGGATTAATTGAAAAGTTGTTTTTGGCCGGGTTTTGGACTCTAATTGACTCCCCGGCTCAGGCTGTTTATCGAAGCGGTATCTATATCAGCCTCTTAATCACCGCGGCCTATCTTAATCACATCTGTCCATCCTTAAGCACATCTTATTTACCCCTTTTTAACGCGCCTCCTCACTTTCCCTCAGCGAGGAGGAGGCTGATGATCGCGGCTGAGCGCAGGCTTTATCCCACGCTTCGCTCCCTGCTCAAAAAACAGGCCCTGATCCACGGCGCAAAAACATGCGGTTGCGTTTGAAGCTCGTATGCAAGGTATCAAAGACGCACGGGAAAATCATGCAAAACAGCGACCAAGTCAACACCCGTTTCGTGTTTGAGATGACAAAACAGGGAAGAAAAAAAAAACATTCTAAAGGCCTTATATAAACAACTAGGTGTCTAATCACTTCCTCGCGTTAGTAGCATAACACTAGCATTTTGAGCTAATATCAGCATGCCATTATTTTACAGCTGATAAAAGTGAACATGGTTTCAGGGTTTTTCCTGGCTCAAATTCAGGCAGAGGCGGTATCATCCTGACTATGATGGGTGACTAATACCAGTCTTGTTTTAACTCATTTGCTCCCAAAAACGTATAAATAAATTCTATTTTAAATGTTTGAAGGGTCCCAAAGACATATTTATACGTTTTTTTTATGTTGTTGTTTTTTACACTAGAGCATTCAGAAGGCTTTGATGCAGACTCAAGCTGAACAGAAGAGAATGCTTGAAGCAATGGTAGGTATTACAAAAAGTGTATAAGAGATCAACCGGGGCCACGTTGCAACAAGCTCTTTTCCCCACCGTTTCCAACATATTTGTGAATAATGATGAAACGTAGCTATATTCTAATGCTAATTGCTGCGGAAACAGATAGAAATATACTATTTTTCCTGGTGAAAGAAGAGACTCTAATCTTTCTTTTGGTAGGTTCCATGTTTTTATAGCAATAGAACAGAATACTCTATGGGCCTTGCAAAATCAGTCAAAATCCAGTAAAACAGCCGGGAGCGAAGGGGGTTGCTTCTGTGAAAATGACTGCGAGTGAATGAGTTAAGGTATCGGTACTCATGGCGGTGACCGATATCATTATCAGACACCCTCCTGCGGACGTTTTACGTCCAGGGACAAGAAATTAGAAGTTATATGAATACAAAGTTGCCATTAAATTCATGAAATTTTAAGGAAAGGCGAGCAAACAAAAAGGTGGAGGTGGCCGCCTGCTTAAAATTTTGGAGGAGAGATTCAAAAATGACGGCGTGGTTGACCCCATAGCTTTCTGTGGGAAAATGTATGGAACTATACAATAGTTCACCGTTAATACAAGTATGCTAGCTAGCTTTAGCTGTACAGAGAGAATATTTGCTTTGTGTGCTGCGTGGATTGGCCAATCTGCGAGTCCTGGGTGGGGCTTAGAAATCTATCAGAAAGTTTTACGCACGTATCATGTGAGAGCATCCAGCATCGTGAAGTGTTTTAACGCAGCCCCTTTCAATTCCAGTCATCTCTCCAGGCTTTACCCTTTTAAAGCCGAATCAGTTCAAAACCAAATTCACCTTTCTTTCCCCCCCCCCCCGCATCTCGTGCTGAACAATCCCGACTAAATCTAAAGAGTAAACACAAACACGATGATTACCCCCGTGACGGCGCGGCACCGCACCGCCTGCCTCACTCATCCCAAATGTGCTAAATGTGATGCTAATGAGGCGCCAAATCCCACACGGTGCCGGCAACAGAGCAATCAGGACGCTTTGTTAAACAGACGCTGGTGAATGTGAGAACACCGGAGGCGACGCGTCACCGGCAAACAGCGGCACGTTCATTAGCGACAGACGCCCTGGACCACCTCGTCTCGTCAGACCGTGGACTTAACAAGTGTGACACGCTGAAATGATGTCACAGTTGACCGTACGAGGGAACTTCTATGAGTTCAATGCAAATCAAGTCGGACGTGCCGACTTTGATATCATTGTGTGAGACATTCAGCAAAAAATAAGATGAGTGAGTTAAAATGTTTGAAAACGAGATCCAATCCCATTTACAGTTCCACAGGTAAGGTTCGGACCTGGAGAATCAGGATTAAGGGACTGGCTGAGAAACTTCTCTGTTGTTCATATGAATGGCACAGACATTTATAATAGTATAAAGAGTCCATGTCAGACACAAGAGCTTTAAAGCATGCAGGCTGAATGAAGCGCATGCTTATACTAAGCGAGGTCGTGTTTTGATTCGCTTTCCTCGCAATAGTAACGTGTTTATACAGAGTTCAATAAGGCAGGTGTCAACACGACATCATCAAGTCTCTTCGTGGTCGACAACATCTCGAGACTCTTCAGTTTCTACCAAAAAAGTTATGAGATCAATAATCACTGTTGCTGTCTCATTGGTTAGCATTTGGCAAGGGGCGGAGCCAAAAATGTTCGGAAATTCCCCGGCTGAATTTGGGGCCCAGCACGTCCTTGGCCACAGGCAAAGTGAAAATCACATTTTAGCATTCTTAACTGTCATTTAAGTGACAATTAGGCGCTCGCAGAGTTCAAGTCCCTTGAAATATGCCGAAGTCTATGTGAATTTTTACAGGTTGTGCAAGATTTGCAGCCGTTCTCCACGACGCGCGTCCGATGGTGGTTCGGGTCAAGTTCTGTCGTTCTGGAAAGATAATCGGGTTCTTTTTGTTTAACCAAAGATGTCCTCCTATAAGTTCATCAATATGTCCGACGTGTGTTAAGAGTGGGTTTGTCCCGATAAGGTCCAAACAAGTCGGGGTTGACAATCTTAAATATTAAACATATTCAATATTTATGACCATAAATCTTCAAGTAGGTATCTAAGCTGACAAAACTCTTGAGTCGTTTCACTCGGTGGAATGTGACGTGAAGGGAAAGTAATTCTGACTGAAGAACAAGGAAGCGGGTTTAAAAAAAAAAAAAAATGTCTTACCCGTCGTTTTTTTGTAAAAAATAAAAATAAAAATAAAGTGAATTAATTCATTTTGGCGCATCCCTGGTTTAAAGGCTTTCTGTAAAAGTCTTGAGATATTTTCAAAAAATCAGGACGCTCTGCATGGCATGTTACAGCAGTTTGCTAAAAGTAGAACATTTGGCGCATTTTTTTTTGCGAAATTTTCACTCAGACTTCTGGACAACTTCAAAGATATTTGAATTCAGAGCTTCCACTTAATCCATCACAACATAAATTTGGGTGAAATTTCAGGATGCACTCAGAACATAAAGCATACATCGACAGGTAGGAGAAGATTACAAAGAGAATGCCAGGACCATCTTGAATGAAAGCGGGACTTAAAAGTACATCTGTGAAAAGATGTTTACCCGGCAAAGAAAGCGGCAATCACACAATTCCATTAGCGCTACATTCGCAACGCAATCCCAAAAAAAAAAAACAAGCCCGTCCGTCAATCTTAAACGTTGAAATATCCCATTCTGCGTTCTTGAAATCCACGTTGGCAGCCGGCCTGGCGACTCATCCCGGGGTTTGGACGGCAGCGTGAAGAAATCTGGCCCCCGATTCGGCGTCAGGAATGCGAGGAGGCGAAACCGACAAGCATCCATCGCTGGCACGTGCACGTGCACGTACCCCCCCCCCCCCAGACACACACACATTTTTATTTTTTGGAGGTGCAACCGCAGGAATGCAGAGATGCTCCTGCGGATATTTTTAACACGTTAAAGCTCAGAACAGAGCTCATTATTACCGTGGTTGTCAGAAGAAACCACTTGCGTAACTCTTTTTGTAATGTGTTTTTTTTTCTTTTTTTACTCGACTGGGTCAGTGGGTGCGAGATGAATGCAATGACAAGTCGACTATGTTTAGCCCTAACTACATAATTGCACACATTTTTTTCTGGGCTTTTTTAACAGAAAGAGGTGCAGCGGTATTCTTGAGGAGGAACATAGATTGTTATAAAAGCGTGTGAAATGAAGGGAGGGGGGGGGGGGGGGGAAATTGCTTTGTAATAAGTCACTTTGTGCCACATTTACGCCTTTCATCTTTTATAGTCGCGGATGTGTACTTGGTAGTTCTTTGTCGTTTTTACAATTTCATATTACTACTTGTACATGTAAAAAATATTATTTTTTTATTATACAATGGAAACAAAATTTGCATTTGGAACCATTTAATTATCTATTAATATATACTCAAAAATAGAAAATGTGGAAGTGTTCCTTTTTTTGTTTTTAAATTATGCGAGGAATGTTTAGTTTTCTGTGATTTAAAGTTTACCACAATTGTTTTTAAATGGACTGTTTTTTAAGATGGATAATTTGTTTTTTATAGATACGGTGTTTTGGTATTAAACAAATTGCCCCATTCTAAAAATGAATTTGAAAAATAACTTTATTTATAGTCATTTGTATCTGAATTTTTTTTTTTTTTTTGTTTAGAGATTTTAATCGTATTTTAAAATGCTGGAATGTAATATTACTTTTAACTAGAAATTAAATCCCACCTTTTTTATTTGTGTATATTTATCATAATTAATACGGCAGAGATCACAACTTCCATTATTTTGTATTGGGGTAGAAAAGGTAGAAAGTTGTAAAATACAACGTTTTATTTTATTTTATTTGTGTAAATCATACTCTTTTGGATGTGTTAAAAATCACCCCTGCTACAGATTATTTCAATTTCAGTTACGATATATAGGAAAATAAATATTTTATAACATGTTGAAAAGGCTGATTTTTGACATTTTTTTTTTTTATGACCCTGGCGCAGATTGACCCTGGATCCTGTTTAATTCTTCTCATGCTTTCCTATGGGAGTTTTTTTTTTTTTTTTTTTTTTTTTTCGCATACAGCGCAAAAAATGACCACCACAGCACATCAAGGGTTGAAAAGTTAGTGAAGGACATTTAAGAAAAAAACGAAACGAAAACATGACGTGAATAATGGATGGCAATGAAAAAATCATGTCCCTTAAATGTCACCAAACCCTCCAAAATATGACATAAAATATACATCACGTTGTACTACACCCACAACAAGTCTAAACAAATGTTACAAAGAAAGCACTGCATCACTTTAGTTGTGTCCTTTTCGCATATTGTGTTATAGTCGATGCATAAACACTAAAGCGCACCGGTTTGTTATTACCAGAAGAATAAAAAAAAAAAATCATTCTTGGAGCACCTGTTCGACCAGCAGCGGGCCATCTGTTCTTCAGAAAATATCGATTCGACATTTTCATATTCAACGACGGTAACGCTTGTGTGCTCAGTTTGGAAAAGCACATTTCGCGTTTATTTTTCATGGACATCGTAAGAGATTTCAAGGACAATTTGTCACGCTTTAAAACGCCTCACCCTGACCGGGCACCACAAAATATTCCTAATAGTGCTGATTTATTTACAAAGACATTAAGGAGAACTTGCCACCTCAAATTTTACATCAGAACGCTTTGGCATGTTGCTTTTTGACCTAATAGGCCGATAGCTAACAATTCCTCGAGAGAGAGAAAAAAAAAAAAAAGAGGTCAAATGCTTGCTTCAAGCCGTTTACTGCCACTCCCAGTTAAAGTTTCCTGTAACCTAAATATAAAACTAAGATAATTTCACGTTGTGCATTGAACTAAAGCATATTCTTTAGTAGTCTGATAAGTCTTCTAGCTTAATGCTAACACACAATGCAAAATGCCATAGACAGGCCAGTGAAACTAGCCAAACAATATTGTCGTAAGCATGGCCCTTCAGGCAACTTGTATTTGAATTCAAGCAACCGTAAAGCATGCAGATAGAGAATATAAACAGGCGTATATTCTTTATCCTCAGCGAAAAATCCCTAGTATTGCTGATATCATGAATTGAGATATGAGTGTTGTGAGCTATGGGCGCTGGCACGAAATAAATTCAACTCGTAAGTCAAGGCGCCAATGTATTGCAGAATTCTTGACAACTTAAATGCATGATGGGCCAGATTAAAGAACGCAACGGGCCATATTCGGCCCGCGGGTCATTTTTTGCCCAGCCCTGCTCACGACTGAAGGCATTCCTCCCAACTGAAAACAAACTGCTTGCAGCAATTAGTGTATATTAAGGCAGCGTTAGGTACATTAATTAATCCTTCATTGAATGAGTTGTTATCTCTCAGTAGCCGATTCGTATTGTGTTGAGTTACGCTACGTGCTTTCGAACACTAATGGTGGCACTCAAATTGATTGGAGAAAGAACAGTCTCTGCATCTAAGGCCTTCATTTACAGAAAACATAATGACGTTAAGTCTTTCAACGTCAAGAACGTTATTAGTTTGCGTTATAAAACAGGAGTGCAAAAATAACATAAGCAAACTTTTTGAAGGGTGGCAAACGAGAATTGGTAAAAAAAAAAAAACTGTTGCAAAATAATGATTTTGCTAAAGATGTTTTGTATTCATGTACTTGGAGACCTCAGGGAAAAATTGGCAGAATACCAAAATGTGTACCTCCCGAGAGAACAATAAATACCGTATCGGACAACTGATACTCTCCGATATCTTTTGTAGGTTCCAATAAACCTAAATACGTTTTTAGTGGTTTTCTTCAAACATACTTTAAGTCAATTGTCGCATTATTGCTGTATTGTGTGATAACATCGCATTGTGAGTAGCACGATTGCCACCTTGAGCTATCCAAATAATTTGGCTTTTACCAATAAATACATTCTGGCGGCATTTGTGGTCAAAAGAAGGAAAACAAACAACAAAAAAATACTCACCCAAACTTTTAACAGAAATTGATGGCAGTTGTTACACAACGCAGCGCCTGAAAGAAACAACACAACACAACACACATTCAGTGCGGGAAACAACGGCAGTACAAAAATTTCGTTTGTTCCGTCTGTTGCCCAATCTCAGGTGGCGAAAGTTTTCCCTCTCACGCGCTCGGCTCGCCGCGTTTTCTTCGCCAAGTTCGCATTAAAGTGCAACGCAAACAAAGTTAAGCAGCAACTTTTGACTGCAGGGGATAAATTGACAAAGATAATTGTGAGTGAAATTGCTATTTCTGGTTGCCGGGAATGTCCTACATTCTCTTTGGATGCAGGTAAACGTGGGGGCGTCATGATTTCTGTTTTATTTCTTTCTTTCTTTTTTTTTTTTTTTGTCTCCAGGGCCCCCCCCCAAAAAGATGCGTGTTGCTCTCGCTGAGGAATCCTTTTGTTCCCGTAAATTGACAGTGTCAGTTTCCCACATGGCAGCGTATACTACAGGGAACAACGGTAGCGGCGGCGGCGGCGGCGGGATATAACACGGATGCCGCGCGCGATGGGCGTCAGTCAACGTGACAGTTGTTGTTTTTTCCTCTTCTTTTAAAATGAATGGAGGAGGGAGGGTGGCTCTGCTTTTTTTCTGAACTTCCGAGCTGCGGAAGGCGAGGAAGGAATCGGAATTATTACACCTACACTCCCCCTTTTTCCCTTTAGGACGCCACGCATCCTTCTCCTTTGTACTCGCATCATAATTACTGGTGGGCGCCAGTTTGGATGTGATCCAGGCCGCCTCCTTCGCACTTTTTTTTTTTTTTTTTTTTTTTGCAAGTATAATTTTCTGACAAGCTAGACTTTTTCTCAACTTTTTGCTTGTTCGCGTGTTAGGGAACAAAACAGTGGTGTTTGTTTTCCGACAAGCGCAACGAAAACAGAAAGAAAAAAAAGGGCAAAAACTTTTTGTGCCCTATTTCGATGGTGTGCCGTTATACGATTTCTTTTATTATGCTGTATCTCGATACACTTTCAACAATCTGATGGACTGACAAAATGTATAAAACTACTTTTGATACAAAATAATTTACTCTAACTACAATGCAATAGGATATGCTATAGTCCCATTAAAACAAATTACGACTGGGCTGTCACTGTCAAAAAAAAATTATCGATTATTCCACTGAGTAATGGAATAATCAGATAGAATTGTATTTGTCCTTAACCAATACTATTGCTGTTTATTTGGCATTATTTAGTGATTAAAAAACTAACAAACAACTAAAACTAAACAACAGTTAAGCAATATCACATTGAGGTTGTAGTGTTTTTTTTTTATAGCAATAGAACACAATATTCTGTGGGACTTGCAAAATCAGTCAAAGTCCAATAAAACAGCCGGGAGCAAAGGGGGTTGCTTCAGTGAAAATGGCTGGAGGTAAATGAGTTAATGGCGTTTTCTCAAAAATAGTTTTCATAATGTCTTTTTTCCTCAGAAACACTTGTTCAATATAAAATGTTTTATTTCCCCCTCAAATGTACAACTTTCATTCTCAAAATTAAATAACTTTTTTTTTTTTTCAATGTATGACTTTTTTTAAATTTTAAATAAAAATGTACTGATATTGTTCTCTAACATATACAACTTTTTAGAATTTTGTAGTGAAAATATACCAAGATTTCCCAAAGTAAAGCTGTCGACTACTGCATTAGCTTTAAGGGGGCTGCGTGGCTCAGTGGTAGAGCGCTTGTCTGGCAAATCCTGAGGTTCGATCTCAGGCCAAAGTGACTACGTCAGTTGAAGTGTCCTTGAGCAAAATACTGAAACCGCAGTTGCTTCTGATGCTGCGTCATCAGTTTGTGAATGAGTTGTCAAAATGTAAAGCGCTTTGTAGGGCCTTGTAAGGTGGAAAAGTAAATCAATGAAGTACACGGGTTAGCCACCGTATGCTAGTCCCTTTCATGTTTCTGGAAAAAAAAATAATAATCCAATAAAACAGCCGGGAGCGAAGGGGGTTGCTTCAGTCAAAATGGCTACGAATGAATGAGTTAATAGTAGACTCATGAGTGCAGGCAAACTTCTCCCCTTGTCAATAAAGTGGACTCGGGAATTTTATGGGTACCGCAGCTTGGTATAATATCGGATGGACATAAAAAAAAAAACGGTCTTATAAAAAGAGGCTGCTCAAGGAAGCAGTACTTCATACCACTCGTACGCTTTCCTACTAAAAGCGGCGCACTTGTATCTTCACCATTTTTTTTGCTATTAAACAAAAACTTTGAAAAATAATGTTTCAAGTACAGTCCAAGGCTTTTTTCATTCATCATCCACAAAAATATTATATCATATGTTATTCATTCAGATACGGAA